>NW_025178769.1:1654-2217 GCF_004010195.1 Chiloscyllium plagiosum | reverse complement strand
CCACCCTAATCTTGACCAAGGTTGACGTGGTTGCTAAGAAAGTATATATTGTGTTGGCTTTCGCAAGCTAGGGAACTACGTTTCAGAGTTGTAAGGTTATGGTACAGCTCTATAAAGCACGGATTAAACCACTGTTATTAAGTTGAAGGTGTGTATAGTACCTTTTAAGAGAGAGTGAATGTTGTTCTCCACTGAGAGCTTGCAAGCACCTGTTGTATGGCTAGCTAGCAGTCCCAGAGTATACTGGAAAAGATAAAACATGCAACGCTTGACTGTGAAACAGATACCTTGAGTTTTGGTTGCTGTTTAGACAACAATTTGAATTTAACCAGTTTAAATTATGCCCCTGGATACTAAAGTCCATCGATTTTGAATTTATTGTTTTGCCAACATCTAACCAAACAGATGATCTAATATTGAGGGGCATAAAAGAAGCAGGCAGTTCGCGAGTTAGGCTGAGAGTAACTGCCATCTAGTGAAACTTTATTGCTGGAACAGCACAGCAGGTCAGGCAGCATCTAGGGAACAGAAGATTCGACGTTTCGGGCACATGCCCTTCTTCA
>NW_025178769.1:0-712 GCF_004010195.1 Chiloscyllium plagiosum | reverse complement strand
TTACAAATTATAAGTGAGAAAGGATTGAAAAGTCATGAAAATGACCCAGTGATGTTGGTAATATCTCTGGAACAATATCACTAGATATCGTACGAAACTGCTCTGGGCTTAAAAAGGGTTATTTGAAAACCCAGGCAGCTGTGCAATCTGAGAGATTCACAGAATTTGATGTCCACTGAGAGAGAAATAAATCTGACATTGTGCAGGGGAGGACAGAAGAGGGTGGCATTGTATGGCTCTACACTAAACATTGACAGACAGTAGAGATGGAGGAAGGGGGAGGGTGTTGGTGTCAATTTCAGTGGATTTACCCCAAAACCTACAAAGACAACGTTGAACAGAGATGCAGACAGAGATACACACAAACATACATAGACACATTGAACACACAACACATATAGATACAGGTATGAACACTTACACACTAACACATGCACACTCCTGCACACAAAAAAATTGGTTTATTTAGGCTAGTGATAAATGCGTTTTTCATTAATAAGGGAACCATTTGATCAGTTGGCGAAGGCAAAAGAATGCGGCTGAGAAACATTTCACCCGTATTCAAACGGCACAGCAGATCCGATTGGCTAAATGGCTTAATTCTGCACCAATTTCCTATTTTCTGAAGTGATTCGTTTTGGAAGATCGAATCCAAATGCAGATTACAGGGTCAAAGGTAGCAGACTAAGTTCAGGCAGCAGCTGAAGAATGT
>NW_025178768.1:0-2217 GCF_004010195.1 Chiloscyllium plagiosum | reverse complement strand
CACAGTTGATGACTGGGATTTTCACATGATGTTGTAATGAAGCTCAATTTAAGAGGTGAAAGCAGGCCTCTTAGGAGAGGCTGATAAAAATGTCTGATATCTTTTTATTCTATTCTGTTCTCTGTCTTCAACACAGTATTTATGTCACGTCTTATGATCCTGTGTGTTTCATCATTCAAACTTTTATAACAGTTCCAATCTCTGTAACCGCCTCCAGCCGTGACTGCTCTCCCTATCTCTGCGACGTGCTCCAGTATTTAAAACATGCCCGATCTTAGCAATCTCATCCTCTAGTCATTGCAGTAGTCTCCAATTGCCTCCAATCTCTGCAAAATCCTACGACCTTCCTCGTGTCTGCAGAGAGCAATACAGTCTCTTGGCTCTTCAGTCCAAACTGGGCCAGCTGACTGTGACGCCCACAAAGCTCATTTCAAGTGCCCACATTTCTCCATATCCCCCTCAACTATTCCCATCCACGTGCCTTAAAAAATGCTTTTTACAAAAGTATTGCTATTGTACCCACCTCAACCACGTCCTCTGGCAGCCCCGTCCATATACGCACCACTCTTTGCATGACAACGTTACCCCACAGGTCCTTCATATATCTTTCAGCTCTCACCTTAAACCAATGCCCTCTGGTTTTCAGTTCGCCATCCCTGGGAAAACAACTCATATGCATTCATCCTATCAATGCCCTTCATGATTTTATCGACCTCCGTCAGGTCACCCCTCATTCTCTGACATTCCAAGGAATAACGTCCTATACTGGCCAACCTCTCCCTTTCACTGAGGGCTATTTGTCTTGGAAACATCCTCAGATATTCTTTGCACTCTTACCAGTTTTCCCAGTCATTAATACAAATAACAAACAGCAAGCATCCCAGCGCTGAACAATGTGGTACACTGCTGGTCGGAGGCTTTGCGTTACTAAGACAACGTTGCATCAACACCCTTTGCCCTGTCTTTGTAATCCAAGTTTTAATCCAGTTTGCCAACTTGTTTTGGATCCCTGGGCCGTTTCGTTTTGTACCAGCTTTCCACGTTGGACCTTGTCAAATGTCTTTCTTATGTCCATGTGAACCACATCAACTGCGCTACCCTAATCAATATATTGAGACATGTTTTGAAAAACTCGAATAAATTAATCTTCCTCCAGTCATGTAATCCCTCTTTTATTAATTTGCCTCATTCCTACTACCCTTCCTGCTTCAGTAAATTGTATAATTCCGAAAATACTTATCTTCGATATAATCTTCTGTTCCTGCAATGCTCCATATGACTGTAAACACTCACAATCCCGAGAAACCTTTGCGAGTTGTATATTTGTCATTCATTACAGCATTCCCCATTCACTGTTGCCTACTCCAGCCTCTGAACCAGTCCCTGCCTCTGCAACCTCATCTCGGCTGTAGAAACCTCCCTTTGGCTGCAACCTTCCCCATAGTCCCTTCAGAATTCTCGATCTGAATAATGTTGCCATATCTCGACAACCCTCTTGATCGCTGTAAACTCTTCCCATCAATACAGCACTGATTAACTCTGTAACCTCTTCCCAACACCGCAAACTTTGCTCTGGCTATAACCTCCTCTAGTCCATACACACATCCTATCTCTGGAAGCCTCTTCAGTCTCTCAAATATCCTGTTTCAGAATAACTTTCTCAAGTCGATACATTCATTTCCATCTCTGTAAACATCTCTTCCCATCACAAACTTCCCTATCCGTGCATTCACCTTCAGTTCCTACAAACTTCCCATTTACTGGTGGTGTGCCACAGTATCTGTATTGGGACCACTGCTGTTTGTCAGTTTCATAAATGGCATGAACGCAGGCATCGGTGGATGGGTTAATAAGTTTGCAGATGACACTAAAGTCAGTGGAGAAGTGGACAATGGGGAAGAATGTTGCAGTTGCAGGGGGACTTGGATACACTGCCGAAGTGGGCTTAGGAGTTAGAAATGCAGTTCAATGCAGATAATTCCGGGATAGTTCAATGCCGGGGTGGTGAGGGTGGAGAGAGCGAGGGGGCGGGGTGGGGGGAAGAGAGTTAGAGAGACGGCAAGCGCGAGAGAGAAACAGTGAAATAGAGCAAGACAGTGATAGAGCGAGCAAGAATGTGTGTGTTAGAGAGAGAGAAAGAGAGAAAAACAGTGAGAGAGGAGTAGAGGAACAGCAATAGAGGGAGAGAGAAATGAAAGAAAGAGAAATACCTAGACA
>NW_025178767.1:0-2217 GCF_004010195.1 Chiloscyllium plagiosum | reverse complement strand
GAGGGATAGGGGCCGGGTGCTGGCGGGTGGGACTAGATCGGGATGGACGGGTTGGACCGAATGGTCTGTTTCCGTGCTGTACATCTCTATGACTCTCTGACTAATAACGCCATTGAATTAAAATGATTGGGGTTGATTTTTTTGGATTGGAAATGAATCAGAATCAGAAATTTATGTGCTTAAAATTCGCTAACTTTATTTATGTAGCTCAATTAGTTAGTATGTTTTCTCTTCTGATTTATAACATTGCAGAGCATTAGAGTCATAGAGATCTACAGCAGAGAAAAAGGCCCTTTGGCCCATTGAGTCTACACCAGTCAAATAAAACACCTAACTATTCTAATCCCATTTTCCAGCACTTGGCATTTGTGGGCTTTGGCATTACAAAATCAAATACTTCTTAAATATAACAAGGGTCTCTATCCTCTATCCTTACAGGCATGCATTATGGAGTTAGTTTTGATATCTCGCACATAAATAAAAAAATGTCCCTTAAAAAGCACCCAAGTTTAGCCAACTGCATGCAGTTCTATTGTCAAGAAAAACCAATTGTTGTCAGAACAAGCTGTGCTGCGCATTGTTGATTTTAGCTCTCAGAGTCCTGCAGCTATTTTTAAACAACTACCACAAAAATGCTTTACAGTCAGTGAAGAGGTCCTGCAGCGTGGTCATTGCTGTAATGTTGACAACGTGTCAACCAATTTGTACATAGATTTCGTAAAGGGTATATATTGAACAGGACTTCTGGGATAACTCTCATGTTCCTCTTTGGAATAGTGAGTTCTTTAACATGTCCTGAAAGGATTTAAACTCTTAAACATGTCTTAAACCTTACCTGGTTTAACATCTAATCCAAACAACAGTATGCCTGACTATGGCAGTTCCTTCAATATTGAACTGAAATCTCAGCCTAGATATTCCTTCTGCTTTATTTTTGGAGTGGGACAATGTCTCAATTCACATATAAGGATACTGTGTTAAGGCATAGCAAACCATATCAGGTAGGCAGCAGATGGGCTGACTGATCCACTTGGCCAATACTTTCAATTTTACTTATTTGAACTCTATTTAAGAATAATAATTGTGTTCCTGGGGTTATTTGCACTTCATATAGGCAGCTTGTCATTCACGACTTAAAGGGTGATGGACTTTTCAATACGTCAGTCGCTAATATACAGTATTACTGAAGAAACAGACAGCACAGTGTTCATCAGGGTCCAAAGTGAAAAAGCACAGAGATGTTCATGGAACAACTGCAGAATAGAATAATATCCTGTCTCCTTCAGATGGATGCCCCAATAACTTCACCAACAACAGTGCAACAAGGTGACTCAACAAATCAATACTAACTGAGTTTGAAGATCTACTATGATCCCTATAGAGACGTTTAACTTTTAAGGACAAATTCAATCTGCCACTGGAAGACCAAAGGATGACCCAACAAGATTTCAAGTTTTAAGACTGTTATTTTAAAAAAAAATGTTTTTGAACTGCTGCAGTCCACAGTTAAAAATCACACAACACCAGGTTATAGTTCAACAGGTTTAATTGGAAGCACACTAGCTTTCGGAGTGCTGCTCCTTTATCAGGTGGTTGTGGAGTACACAATTGTAAGACACAGAATTTATAGCAAAAGTTTACCGTGTGATGTAACTGAAGTTATACATTGAAAAATACCTTAATTGTTTGTTAAGTCTCCCATCTGTTAGAATGACCATGTTAGTTTCACTTCTTTCATTTGTAAATCACAAAACCTTTTTAAAAATTACATTCTCAGGTTAACTTTAACAATTGGTGTCAGGCCAGATAATGTGTTAAAGGTGTTAGCCCCCTGTGTGCTGTTGTCTGTGCCATAATGTTTAGACTGATTCTAATCTAAAAAATGGAGATAACAGTTAACATGGATTCATGCTCGGTTTCACCAATGGTACATTGGTGCAACCAAGCAGAGGCTACAGCAACAGATGAATGGGCACTCCATAACAATCCCTCCCAGTTGTAGAACACTTCAGCGGTCCAGGACATTCAACCTCGGACCTTTGGGTGACCATCCTTCAAGATGGGCTTTGGGACAGGCAGTAGCAAAAAGTGGTCAAGCAGAGGCTGATAGCCAAGTTCAGTACCCATAGGGAGGGCCTCACCCGAGACCTTGCGTTCATGTCACACTACAGGTGACCACCATTGCACTATACACACACACAGGCACAGAGACCCATA
>NW_025178766.1:1735-2217 GCF_004010195.1 Chiloscyllium plagiosum | reverse complement strand
GGGGGGGGGGGAGGCAGGGCATTGAGTGTATTTAAGACGCAGATCGAGGTTTTTCAGCTCCATTGTCCCCGTAACCCGTGATCCCCTTGAACCTATTGGCCATGGTCGAACGGCAGACCAGACTGGACGGGCAGAACGGCCTGATGTCTGCTCCTGTACCTCATGGTCTGCAGGGAATGGAGGGAGTTCTGAACCTGTCAGGACATTGAGGAGTAGTGCGTGGGACAGGTCACAGATGTCCAGCATGGAACCAGACCCTTCGGTCCAACCTGTACATGCTGACCCAATCTAGTCCCACCTGCCAGCGCCCGGCCCATATCCCTCCAAACCCTTCCTGTTCATATCCCCATCCAAATGCCTCTTAAATGTTGTAATTGTACCAGCCCCCACCACATCCTCTGGTAGCTCATTCCATACACGTACCACCCTCTGGGGGAAAAAGTTACCCCTTAGGTCTCTTTTATATCTTTCCCCCCTCACCC
>NW_025178766.1:0-1026 GCF_004010195.1 Chiloscyllium plagiosum | reverse complement strand
CGGGAGTGAGTCTCCCTGCCCCACCCCCGTTCTTTCTGCAGGAGCGGGCACCCCATTCTTCCCCCTCCTACCCTGCAGAAACAAGAACCCCCCCCCTCCGCTACCCGGTTGGGGAGCGAGACTCCGCCCTTGTTCGAACCCAAACAGGGCTCGGCCGTTAACCGCCGCTCGTCATCAACCAGTGTGTGTCCCCGGCTGAGCACTCGCTGCAAGGTGTCGGCTCGCCCTTAACGGTCGCAAGGGAGGGTAACGCAGAGGGACCCGACGCCCTATGGCCTTTTCTCTCGGTTGTACCACTCCCTTGTTTTCGGGACCGTGGGGGTGGGGGGGGCGCGAGCGCACACTCACCTGCAGCGCGGGCACGTCGACGCAGTTCACCAGGTAGGGCTTGTTGGTCTCCAGCAGGGACACGTAGGCAAGCAGCCGTTGCTGGGGGCTCTCGTCACCCTCTGAACCTGTAATGGGGGGGGGTCGGTGAGTGCAGAAGGAAAGGTGTTACCACAGCCCACCAGCCCCTCTCTCTCTACCCTCTGCCAGACACAGAGTCAACACCCATAGCTCCAAGGGCAAGATCCCACGCTGGGATCAGGGAGGTGGTTCTGTGTTTCCTAATTGGGGGGAAACAGCGCAGAGGGAGCTTTACTCTGTATCCGGAGCAATCCCTGTCCCTGGGAGTGTTTGACGGACCGACAGTCACTGGCGGTGACCCAGTGTGAATATCTGTGTTGTACCGTGGTGTGTCCAGTCTTACCCTGCTCTTGCCTGCGGCGTTTGTCCTGTCTGGGGTGAAGGAGAGAGGGCTTGCTGCTGTAGATGCTGCTGGGGTGGAGGACTACCCCTTGCAAATGTCTGGTGTGGAACATCTGTAACAGGAGAATACGTCAGATCGAATCAGTGCACCAGGCACCGAGCGTCCCGGACACACAGGTACAGGCAAATGGAGGAAGGAAATGATTCAGGGACAGTGTGAGCTACACACACAGAGACCAAACAGGGTAGAGACAGCGCCCGCTCCCTCAGCACTGA
>NW_025178765.1:0-2216 GCF_004010195.1 Chiloscyllium plagiosum | reverse complement strand
TGCTGCTACAGGGATATACTGCTGCCACTACCCCATATATTTTGCCCTCCATCCACCCCTCGACGCTGTGACAGAGATAGGGGACCTTCTCATTCAGCCAGTCATAATAGTTACCATGAGACTGGAGGAGACCATTCTGCCTATTTAACGAGGTACAGAGGAAAATAGGACTAATCATTTTAGCTTATTGAGTACATTTGACTGCACAGGAGGCCATTTAAACTGCGTGAGCTGCTACACAGGAGGTTGTTGCTGACAGGAAATAGAGTAGGGATAAATGCTTATTTTCACATTACAAAGCTGTAACAGGTGGAGTGCCTCAGAAATCACTTTGGGGTCATCAACGATCAATATCTGTATCAACGATCTGGAGGAAGGGACTGGATATATCAGAGCCTAATTAGTTTAAACATCAAGCTGGTTATCCAGTATGTCATCAAATGGAGGTCGTGTATCATCAATGTGATATAGGCAAAGGGAGGTTAGTGAGCAAACCTTATCCAGATATAGCAAAATGTGAGTTGTCTATTTTGGAGGGAAGTATAAAACAATGGTTAACAATTTAAGTGGAGAGAGATTGCAGAACTCTGTGATACAGATGGTATTCATATCATATGTAGTTAGTCTACACTTGCTGTAAATGATTTTAAAGCTAAGTGGAATAATTGTGTTTCTGGAACCCTTATGGAATCTCCCTGCTCAAATGTCACTGTTCAAGCGCTGAAATATGCAGGCAAGTTGTGTTGCCCACAATGGGTAGCTCAATGGTTGGCAATGCTACCAGATTTAGTCAGGAATGTTTTACTGCATCTGTACCGGTAAAAGTGAGAAGTGCAGATGCTGGAGTTCAGAGTCGAACAGTGTGATGCTTGAAAAGCACAGACAATCAGGCAGCATCCGAGGAGCAGAAAAAATGGCGTCACGGGTTTAATCCTTCATCAGGAATATGCCTGTAACATCGAGACTCCTGTTCGTTGGGTGTGGCTGACCTGTTGTGGTTTTCCAGCTTCACATTTTACGAGTCTACATCTGTAGAGGGCATTGCTAAGACCACATAAGGCACATTATGTGCAGTTTTGTTCCCTTAACCTAAAGACAAAGTTTTAGATGCTTATCAATAATGTTTTGTTCACACTTTCCTGGAATGAAGGCCTTTTGTTCTGAAACATTCTCAGTTTGGGACTTAGATGAGAAATCCTTTTGAAGCATATATAATTTTGAGAAAAGTCAGCTGGATGCACATTTTCTCTTCTCGGGGAGACAAAAACTATTGAATACATATTAAGAATAAATAGTATTATTTAAGCACAGTTATGATAAAGCCATCAAACGATTTTTAAAAATTATGCATATGCATACCAATGATCGCTGGGATCAAGTCCAGCTAGGGAAGGGATCCAGTTGGACCGGTGCAGTGATCAAGTGGATTTAGTGCAGGGATCCGGTACAATGACTGGAGGGATCTAGCTCAATTATCACTGAGATCAAGTAGAGCGAGTGAAGGGATCCAGTCGGACCAGCGCAGTGACCCAGTGGATTTAGCGCAGGCATTCAGTAGGATGACTAGAGGTATCGAGTTCAATGTTCATTGGGATCAAATCCAGTGAAGGAAAGGATACAGTTGGACTGGTGCAGTGATCAAGTGGATCTAGCACCGGGATCCAGTATGATGACTGGAGGGATCTAATTCAATGATCGCTGGGATCAAGTCCGGCTTCCTCATTTCCCCTCCCCCCAACTTATCTCACCCCACCCAATCTTTATAATCTGGCATTTCCATGACTGATGCGCCTAGCCTGCACATCCCTGGACATTATGGGTAATTTAGCGTGGCCAATCCACCTAACCTGTGCATCTTGGGACTGTGGGAGGAAACTGGAGACTGTAATTGAACACGAATCTCTGGTACTGAGAGGCAGCATTGCCAACCATTGAGCTACCCATTGTGGGCAACACAACGTGCCTGCATATTTCAGCGCTTGAACAGTGACATTTGAGCAGGGAGATTCCATAAGACCCAGACCTGTCAATGAGCGACAAGAGGAGGGCATTGAGATCTTGAACGGCTTGGTCAGGAACAGGAGCAGGGCATGCACGCCATCGAGACTATAGTGTAGGAACACCAAGAGGACATTCAGCCCAGCGAGTGTATAAATCAGGAACAGAATGTGCCCAATCAGCTCCTCATGTCTCTCACACAGCAATTAGCACTGATC
>NW_025178764.1:1377-2216 GCF_004010195.1 Chiloscyllium plagiosum | reverse complement strand
AGGAGGTTGAGAAATAAATGGGAGGGTGGGGGTTGAGCTGGGTGGAAGGGAGCTTGGAAGGCTATAGGTAGATGCAAGTGGGGTGTGACGGTGGTAGGTCGGAGCGGAGGGTGATAGGACTCCTATCGGTGGTAGGATAACTGGAACCCTCAAACTGTATAGGATCAACGTTGACTTCACCAAATTCCAAATCTCCCCTCCACCAACCTCTCCCAGATCCAAACATTCAACGGAGCACTGCCCTCTTAAACTGCCCTAACTGTCCATCTTCCTTTCCACAGATCGACTCCACCCTACCCTCCGACATATTACTATCACTCCCACCTACATCTTCTTATTGCCTTCCCAGTGACCCTCCAACCAGCTCAGCTACTACCCTCATATTTATCTTTCAGCCCCCTTGTCCCCCCACCATATTCCTGACGATGGGTTTCTGCCTGATATTCGATTGTCCTGCTGTTTGTATGCTGCCTGATCTGTTGTGCTTTACCGACGTCTCACTTCTCAACTATTAGAGACGGAGCAGATCCCATATCTCACAAAATTGTAACTTCTTGTCCTTCTCCCCCTGTTCTTTCTGAGTAAACTTTATCTACAGAGGTGAATTCTTTAGAGAGATCAGGCACTGCCTCCATACCCAGCCCTTGACGAGGCTGTGCAATTTCCTGCAGCTCCTCGGCTCCACTTGGGGTCTCCTTTACCAGTTTCACTAATGCCACTGGGCTTAGCCTCTTCTACCACATCTTTTCCCAAAGTGTCTTCCTTTAACGCCCAGCCCGGTGTGTCCCAGCTTACTGCAGTGAAAACAACTTTTTCCCTGTGCTCTTCTTGAACTACCA
>NW_025178764.1:0-513 GCF_004010195.1 Chiloscyllium plagiosum | reverse complement strand
GTAAGCTCTTTAGTAATGTTAAAAGCCATTTCCCTCACTTTTCATTTAACCAACCACAAGTAACAAAATTAAACGAATTTTCCCACTGGTCTTATTTGAAGATCAAAGTCATTAATTGCAACGAGTTGGAATTTGCTGGGACCTGTTGTATCTCAAATCTGGTCAAGTCGGTCCAAGTGCCACACGGCAAGGCCCCAAACTGTTATCAATATCGAACCGCTCTGTTAATTAAAACCACACACCTAGAAAAGCTCACCTCACATCATAATCTGATAAAACGTGAGCGACAGAGAACTCCTAAATTCCACTAATAAACAAAAAATAACAATTTATATGTGTGCAAGTTAGCTCGCTGACTTTGAAGTTTCGTCACCATGACTAGGTGACATCATCAGTTACAGTATCTGCTGAAGTGCTGGTGGTATGTCCCGCCTCTCTATTTATAGGTCTTGGTTTCTTAAAGTGGGTGATGTCATTTTCGGTTATTTTAACAAGAGAATGTAGACAGGATCT
>NW_025178763.1:0-2216 GCF_004010195.1 Chiloscyllium plagiosum | reverse complement strand
TCCCCGGAATCCTCTGTCCCTGACATTGTTTGTGAACGGCCGGACGTCAGGGAATTGAACAAACGGTAAGATCCCGAGGGAAGGGATCCCGTTCCTGTTCCGAAGGCCTCTCAGGCAGTTAAAAGTGGTGAATACGTTTTCCCTGCGTTTACATTTCTCCACGATGCAGGATCGACCACAATTTAGACCAAAATACAGAAATTTCCAAACTCTGTATGTCTTCAGAAAACTGGGAGAGAATCCTTCAGGACAGCAACGTTTTCACCCTCCGTATTAGGAACTGGGAAGGAGTGACCCGTGTCTGCTCTCGAGTGATAGAGTGTGTGGGAATGTTCGAGAAACCACCTGCCCTTATGGATGTGTCTGTGTGTTTGGGGAGGGAGAGTTTCTTGTGGTTTATGTCACATTTTTGTCATTAATTCCGACCTTCCCATTTGTTATTCCAGCTCCAATTATTTTAATAAATCCCTCAATACAGGGACACATTTGAAAATCTCACTGGTCCCCAATTAAACGGGTCCCTTTGCCTCCAGACTGATGGATAATGTGTTTGTTTTCCTTCCTCACAGTTAATGTAGTGACCATCTACGTCCTGCTTTGTAAAGATTGTGGATTGTCTATCCCTCAATACAGGGACACATTTGAAAATCTCACTGGGTCCCCAATTAAACGGATCCCTTTGCCTCCAGGTTGATGGATAATGTGTTTGTTTTCCTTCCTCACAGTTAATGTAGTGACCATCTACGTCCTGCTTTGTAAAGATTGTGGATTGTCTCCATGTGTCAGACGTTACCTGGGGGCCATGGCAGCGGCGGATCTCCTGGTCATTATCCTCGACCTGATATTGAGACACATTCCCATTGTTTATTGGGAACAGTTTTATTTCCTGGAGTACTCCGTCCCCGTGTGTAATATGCACGCCGTCCTGCTTTATGCAGCCACTGACTGCTCTGTCTGGTTCACCGTCACTTTCACCTTTGATCGGTTTGTGGCCATTTGTTGCCAGAAACTGAAAAGTAAATATTGCAGTGAGAAAACGGCGGCTGTGGTTCTGGGAGCAGTGACTGTGCTGAGCTGTTTAAAGAACATTCCCTGGTATTTTTTTCTCAGGGCTAGGTATCGGCTGGTGAACGCCCCCTGGTTTTGTGGTGTAACAGCCACTGTTCTGTTCTCCAGTGTCTGGGTCACAATCGAGTTCCTCCACCACATTCTAACCCCGTGTGTCCCATTTCTCCTGATTCTGCTGCTCAATGTTCTCACCGTCAGACACATTTTAGTGACCAGCCGAGCCCGCAGGAGACTCCGCGCTCACACCAATGGGGACGCTCAGTCTGACACAGAAATGAGAAACCGAAAAAAATCCATCATTTTACTGTTTGTGATCTCGGCCAATTTCATCCTGTTATGGTCAACATTAATGCTGTTTTCTATATGGTACCGGATGTTTGCTATTGTGGATACCCCTCTGTATCTCCATGACTTTGTGCAGGAATTGGGCTTCATGTTACAGCTCCTCAGTTGCTGTACAAACACCGGGATTTATGCTGTGACCCAGACTAAGTTCAGGCAGCAGTTGAAGAATGTGCTGAAATATCCCTTTATCCAAATTCATCAATCAATCAAATTCCCTCAATAATGAATCCATCCTGGATTTTCTCATTTCAGTTCAGTGTTTCAGCGATGGAGCAGCTTGTCGCTATGGTACAGACTGAGGGTAGCGCTGGTTTGTCCATCCTTATCCCACAGGGGAGTTACAGGGAAACATTTCAATGTTTCACACACCTCAGAGGCCAGTGAGAAAAGGCACCATCCCACTGACTGTATCCATCACTTCCGTTTGTAAACAATAAAAATGTTCATTAAAGCATGCCGAGCAGCAGAATTAACGATGTTGTTGTGTATCTTTGTGTTGCAGAAGCTCAGCTGGAGAGAGACAGACTCAGCCTCGAGTCCTGGTCCTCAGGGAACGGGAGGGCACCGCGCCCTGAGCTCAGGAGCTGGGGTTTAACTCCTTCTGTCCCCCCACTGCAGCCTGACCTTCCCATTTCCTGTCCCCCACTCTTTATCCTCATTTATCTCCCTTTCTCTCTCTCTGCACACACTCTCTCTCTCTCACCACCTCAGGGGGAAAGGGAAGAACCAGGGAGACAGAGTGTATCAGACAGAGAGGGAGGTATGGAGGGGGAAGAGGGATTCACCCAAAGAGAAACGGAGAG
>NW_025178762.1:515-2216 GCF_004010195.1 Chiloscyllium plagiosum | reverse complement strand
TCCCACGCATTAGTGTAAGTGACACCTCTCACCCGAAAGGATTGGGAGATAAAGAGCAGAAGTGCGAATGGACTCTACGCTCCCTCCAGAAAAGCGGACAAGTAGAAACAAATTGGTTTAATTATCCGCCAGCGGAGACATATCACTTCCTGGGGATGAGACAAACATCAGCGCCCCGGGGACAGAATGACAAGCAGATGCTCTGGAAACTCTTTGCTGCTTGAAATTCTTGGAGAAAACTGGAATGTATTTCGCACTGAGCAACTTTCAGCTGGCTCAGAGTCTCCAGTGTACATTACTCTCTGAGTTTATATTTGCCGTGTGAGAGTTCCCGTGTTCCCAACCCAGGCGAACCATCATTCCTTAAATTGACCTGAGCAAAAATGCCCGATGAATTTTCTCAAAACGCCGCTTCGTTAAATAAGATCGGACTGCCTGAATTAGGGACGGCGCAGAGCTGCCATTGCAGTGAACATGGCGAAGGGAAACATTTGTTGAAAGTGAAAACAAGTATTGCAGATTTATCGCCCGCGCAATCCGAGTCTGAATGAATCCTCCACCTGTATTACGCTCAATTCTGAGGATGATACTTCAGGAAGCGCTGAACAGGTTAACGTGAATGGTACCGTCCTGAGGAATGTCAGCAATGAAGGGAGATTGGAAAGTTTGGGGCAGCTCTCTTTGGAGAACAGAGGGCTGAAAGCTGGTCTGATTGAAGTTTTCCACGTCATGAGGGTTTTAGACAGAGGAAATAATGCAGTGAAAATGCTCCCAGGCCTGAAAGGATCGAGAACGATTTGGCAGGGATTTAAAGTCATCAGGAAAATAAGTAAAAGCGACATTAGGAAGACCGTTTTCGCACAGGGGGAGTGGGGTCAGTAAGTCGCTGTCTGACAGTGACGAAGAGGCAGATTCAATGGACACAAAAGGGAATTCGGTGGGCATGTTCAATGCAACAATGTGCAGATTTACAGGGAGAAGGCGACAGAATGAGACACTTAATTACATATTGTTTTAAACCAGCAGAGCAAAGGTGGGCTGCGTAGCCTCAGTCTGCGCTGTCACACATTTCATGATTCTCAGTGAAATCAGAATTGGACCAACAGAACGTGGGAAATTTGACAACAGATATATTCTGCCCACCAGGATACTCCATCACAGCAATGAAGGTGTGTTGACGTCATTCTCGAAGGTCCATTCCACAATGCAGATTCAAAACCGAGTATTCCTTTGAATCACTGAGTAATTTGTTTACAGTTATTCAGTTGAGGTGAGCGGAGTTGCGCATTGGGAGCCACTCCAGTTGATAGGTCGAAGCCGTTTTCTCCTGTGTGATGTCCCACCAGCACTCCAATTTGCTGTGCTTCCAGTCAGGATATGCAGATTACTATCCCATTCTGATACACGGGTCACGATGACCCAGCTGTGGAGACAAGCTTGTGAAGGTCTGAGTGCTCTTCTCCTGTTTTCTGGCGGCCTGCTATGATCCGAATCATCAAACCTCTCTTCTCCGAGAGTAGGAAGAAACTGGTGAAGGTGAAACACATCAGTTGCGGTGTGTCCCATGCGCAGGAGGCCCTGCATTAATTCCCCACGCTGTTTCACACAGCAGGATCCTCTCGGTGAATTACGCTTGGCAAAAAAAAACGATTGAACCAAATCAGTGTCCGTCATTGGATTTTACTGACACCGTTTATAAAA
>NW_025178762.1:0-221 GCF_004010195.1 Chiloscyllium plagiosum | reverse complement strand
GTGATCGAAAGTTTCCGCAAAGAAGATTTGGCTGAAGAGATGCACGGAGTGAAAGTGTTCCTTTCTTGATTTGGAATGTGAGAAGTTGATTTAAGTGAGCCTGATGTGATTTGAACAAGCAACCTTCTGCTCTGGTGTCAGACGTGCTTCCGCTGCGCAACCAGCTCACGGATGCGCCGTGACCTCCCTTCATGCTGAAGGGAAGTGATAGCACTACAATG
>NW_025178761.1:812-2216 GCF_004010195.1 Chiloscyllium plagiosum | reverse complement strand
ACCTCTTATGCTCACATCCAAATTATTTGTGTAGTTGGCAAAAAGTAGAGGACCCAGCACCGATCCTTGTGGCATTCCACTACTCACAGACCTCCAGTCTGAAAAACAACTCTCTGTCTTCTACCTTTGAGCCAGTTCTGTATCCAAATGGCTAGTTCTCCCTATATTCCGTGAGATCTAACCTTGCTAATCAGTCTCCCATTAGGCACCTTGTCGAACGCCTTACTGAAGTCCATATAGATCACATCTAACACTCTGCCCTCATCAATCTTCTTTGTTACTTCCTCAAAAAACTCAATCAAGTTTGTGAGACATGTTTCCCCATCCACAAAGCCATGTTGACTATCCCCAATCAGTCCTTGCCTTTCCTAATACATGTACATCCTGTCCCTCAGGATTCCCTCCAACAACTTGCCCACCACCAATGTCAGGCTCACTGGTCTATAGTTGCCTGGTTTGTCCTTACTACCCTTCTTAAACAGTGACACCTCGTTAGCCAACCTCAGTCTTGCGGCTATCAATGATACAAATATCTCAGCAAGAGGCCAGCAATCACTTCTCTAGCTTCCCACAGAGTTCAAGGTACACCTGAATAGGTCCTAGGGATTTATCCACTTTTATGCGTTTCAAGACATCCAGCACTTCCTCCCAGTAATCTAAGATGGAGGGCAGGGAAAATTTCTGGCTGTAACAGCTGCTCCGTTTTTGAGGTATTTTAGGTGCTGGTGGTGATTTTCTTGAATTGCAGGAGCAGCAATTACTGTTATATATGCTGTTGCAATGTTTTGGAATTTTGGAGAAAAAAGTCAAAACAACAGCATTTTTAAAAGGGAGAAGAACAGCCAAAGGAAGCACATGGTGAAGTCATTCCAGGAGAGAGAGAGAGAGAGAGAGAGAGAGAGAGAGCACTTACACAGTTACTGCCTTTGTTATTTGAATTCGTGTATCGCTGGGAAAATGATCAAACAGGAAATTCACAACTGATCTTGGAGGAACTGTTGGGCGAAGTTGACAGCACAGAATCAGATAAGTTAATCATTGTTTTAAGTGTGGCCTACAGAGAATCTGCAGTGGTGAGTAGAGTAGGTTCTTTATTGATAATTTGTTTTTGGAAATATATCTCTTGATTAAACTTAAAATATAAGCCATAACTATTATTTTAACCTGAGGCAGTGTTTGTAGGGGAATAAGACGGTGTTATTTTCTGGATCTGTAGATTGTGAAGGAGCAAAAATTACCTTTAATAGAGTGATAGTGAGGGCTGCAGATGCTGGAGATCAGAGCTGAAAATGTGTTGCTGGAAAAGCGCAGCAGGTCAGGCAGCATCCATGGAACAGGAGAATCGACGTTTCAGGCATAAGCCCTTCTTCAGGAATGAGGAAAGTGTGTTCAGCAAGCTAAGAT
>NW_025178761.1:0-798 GCF_004010195.1 Chiloscyllium plagiosum | reverse complement strand
AGAGTGCTATGTATTTCTTGTCAGATGTGGGAGTTTAAAGAGTGTCTAAGGGTTACTGCGGATTATATCTGTCATATATGCTGCTGGCTGCGAATCTTATCATATCAAATAGATCGGTTGGAGAGACAGTTAGAAGCAATGAGAAATTTGCAACAGCAACAGTATGTGATGAATGGCAGTTATAGGAAGGGGGGAAAGTCTCAGATACAGTCACATAGATGGGTTAACTCCAGGAAAGGTAAGAGAGGTAGGCACCTAGCGCAGGAGTCGTCTGTGGAGAAACCCATTTCAAACAGGTGTTCTGTTTTGGAAAATGTAGGGGGTGATGGATTCTCAGGGGAACGTAGCATGAACAGCCAAGTTTCTGGCATGGAGAGTGGCTCTAATGCAGCGAGGGGTACGTCAGGTTCCAAGAGGTCAATTGTGTTCGGGGACTCTCTAGTTCGAGGTACATACAGATGTTTCTGTGACCAGCAACGAAAAATCAGAATGGTGTGTTGCTTCCCAGGTGCCAGGATTAAGGATGTCTCAGAGAAGGTGCAGAGTGTTCTCAAGGGGGAGAAGGGCCAGCAGGAGATCATTGTCCACATTGGAACCAACAACATAGGAAGGGAAAAGGTTGAGATTCTGAAGGGAGATTACAGAGAGTTAGGCAGAAATTTAAAAATGAGGTCCTCGAGAGTAGTAATATCTAGATTACTCCCAGTGCTACGAGCTAGTGAGGGCAGGAAGAGGAGATTAGAGCAGATGAATCCATGGCTGAGGAGCTGGTGTACGGGGGAAGGATTCACATTTTTG
>NW_025178760.1:0-2216 GCF_004010195.1 Chiloscyllium plagiosum | reverse complement strand
TAAGGGTCACTCACTGTGCAACTGTACAGAGTCGGTGTTTATTCAGCAGGGTAAGGGTCACTCACTGTGTAACTGTACAGAGTCGGTGTTTATTCAGCAGGGTAAGGGTCTGAATAAACAATGACTCTCTTCAGTTACACAGTGAGTGAGCCTGACACTGAGGAGTAGATACTCACTCTGTACGGTTACACAGTAAGTGACCCTTACCCTGCTGAATAAACACTGACTTTATACGGCTACACAGCGAGGGAGCCTTACCCTGCTGAATAAACACACTCTACTGTTTAACACAGTGAGTGACCCTTACCCTGCTGAATAAACACTGACTCTGTACGCTTACACAGTGAGTGACCCTTACTCTGCTGAAAAAACATTGACTCTGTACAGTTACACAGTGAGTGACCCTTACCCCGCTGAATAAACACTGACTCTGTACAGTTACACAGTGAGTGACACTTGCTGTGTAACCGTACAGAGTGAGTATTTATTCAGCAGGGTAATGCTCACTCACTGTGTAACTGAAGAGAGTCATTGTTTATTCAGCTGGGTAAGGGTCACTCACTGTGTAAATATACAGAGTCAATGTTTATTCAGCACGTTAGGCTTCACTCACTGTGTAACTGTACAGAGTGAAGGTTTATTCAGCAGTGTACGCGTCACTCGCTGTGTAAGTGTACAGAGTCACTGTTTATTCAGCAGAGTAAGGGTCACTCACTGTTTAATTGTACAGAGTCAGGGTATGGGTAACTGTACAGAGTTAGTGTTTATTCAGCAGGGTAAGGGTCACTCACTGTGTTACGGTACAGAGTCAGTGTTTATTAGCAGGGTAAGGGTCACTCACTGCATAACTGTACAGAGTTAGTGTTTATTCAGCAGGGTAAGGGTCACTCACTGTGTAACTGTACAGAGTCAGCGTTTATTCAGCAGTGTAATGGTCACTCACTGTGAAACTGTACAGAGTCAGTGTTTATTCAGCAGAGTAAGGGTCACTCACTGCGTAACTGTACAGAGTCAGTGCTTATTCAGCAGAGTAAGGGTCACTCATTGTGTAACGGTGCCGAGACAGCGTTTATTCCGCAGGGTAAAGGTCACTCATAGTGTATTTGTACAGATTCAGTGTTTATTCAGCATGGTAAGGGTCACTTGTTGTGTAACCCTAAGGAGTCAGTGTTTATTCAGCAGGGTAAGGGTCGCTCACTGTGTATCAGTACGGAGTTAGTGTTTATGCAGCAAGGTAAGGGTCTCTCACTGTGTAACTGTACAGAGAAAGCATTTATTCAGCAGGGTAAGGGTCAGTCACTGTTTAACTGTTCAGAGTCAGAGTTTATTCAGCAGGGTAAGGGTCACTCACGGTGTAAACGTACAGTGTCAGTGTTTATTCTGCAGGGTAAGGGTCACTCAATGTGTAACTGTACAGAGTCAAGGTTTATTCAGCAGGGTACGGGTCACTCGCTGTGTAAGTGTACAGAGTCACTGTTTATTCAGCAGAGTAAGGATCACTCACTGTGTAACTGTGCAGAGTTAGGGTAAGGGTCATCCAATGTGTAAACGTATGGAGTGAGTATTTATTCAGCAGGGTAAGGGCCACTCACTGTGCAAAGGTACAGAGTCAGCATTTATTCAGCAGGGTAAGGGTCACTCACTGTGTAACTTTACAGAGTCAGTATTTATTCAGCAGAGTAAGGGTCACTCACTGTATAACTGTACAGAGTGAGTGTTTATTCATCAGGGTAAGGGTCACTCACTGTGTAACTGTACAGAGTCAGTGTTTATTCAGTAGGGTAAGATTTCGCAGTGTTAAACTGTACAGAGTGAGTGTTTATTCAGCAGGGTAAGGGTCACTTATTGTGTTACCGTACAGAGTCAGTGTTTATTCAGCAGGGTAATGTTCACTCACTGCGTAACTGATCAGAGTCAGTGTTTATTCAGCAGTGTCAGGGTCACTTCCTGTATTACCGTACAGAGTCAGTGTTTATTCAGCAGAGTAAGGGTCACTCACTGCGTAACTGTACAGAGTCAGCGGTTATTCAGCAGGGTAAGGGTCACTCACTGTGTAATGGTACAGAGTCAGTGTTTATTCAGCAGAGTAAGGGTCACTCACTGTGTAACTGTACAGAATCAATGTTTATTCAACAGGGTAAGGGTCACTCATAGAACATAGACATATAACATAGAACAATACAGCACAGAACAGGCCCTTCGGCCCACGATGTTGT
>NW_025178759.1:0-2216 GCF_004010195.1 Chiloscyllium plagiosum | reverse complement strand
AAACACCTGACAGTGCAGCCATCCCTCTGTACTGAACTCCTGACAGTGCGGCCCTCCCTCAGAACTAAACACCTAATGCTGCGGCACGCACTCGCGACTAAACACCTGAGAGTGTAGCCCTCCCTCAGTATTAAAATCCTGACTGTGCGGTCCTCCCTCAGAACTAAGCTTCTGACACTGCGGCCCTCCGTCAGTACTAAACTCCTGACAGTGCAGCCATCCCTCTGTACTAAACACCTGACAGTGCAGCCATCCCTCTGTACTAAACTCCTGACAGTGCGGCCCACCCTCAGAACTAAACTCCTAACACTGCGGCATTCCCTCAGGACTAAACTCCTGACCATGCGGCACTCCCTGAGTACTAAACATCTGACAGTGTGGCCCTCCCTCAGTACTAAACATCTGACAGTGTGGCCTTCCCTCTGTACTAAACACCTGACAATGTGGCCCTCCCTCAGAACTAAAATCCTGACAGTGCAGCCCACACTCAGTACTAAACTCCAAACACAGCGGTCCTCCCTTAGTACTAAAAACCTGACAGTGCGGCCCTCCCTCAGTACTAATCACCATTAAATACCAGACAGTGCAGCCCTCCCACTGTACTAAACTCCCGACAGGGTGGCCCGCCATTAGTACTAAACTCCTGAGAGAGCCGCCTTCCCTCTGAACGAAACACCTGACAGGTCGGCACTCCCTCAGAACTAAACTACTGATATTGCGGCCCTCCCTCAGTACTAAACTCCTGACAGTGCGGCCCTCCCTCAGAGCTAAAATACTGACAGTGCGGCCCTCCCTCAGAACTAAACACCTGACAGTGCAACCCTCATTCAGAACTCAACACCTGACAGTGCGGCCCTCCCTCTGTATAAACTCTTGACAGTGCGGCCTTCCCTCAGAACTAAACACCTGACAGGTCGGCCCTCCATCTGAACAAACTCCTGACACTGCGGCCCTCCCTCAGTACTAAACACCTGACATTGCATCCCTCATTCAGTACTAAACACCTGACAGTGCGGCCCTCCCTCTGACTAAACTCTTGACAGTGCGGCCTTCCCTCAGTTCTAAACACCTTACATGTTGGCGCTCCCTCAGTACTAAACGCCTGACAGTGTGGCCCACCATCAGAACTAAACTCCTGACAGTGTGGCCCTCCCTCAGTACTAATCACCTGACAGTGCGGCCCTCACTCAGAACTAAACTCCTGACAGTGCGGTCCTCCCTCAGAACTAAAATCCAGAAACTGCGGCCCTCCCTCAGTACTAAACTCCTGACAGTGTGGCCCTCCCTCTGTACTAAACTCATGACAGTTTGGCCCTCCCTCACAATTAAACGCCTGACAGTGCGGCCCTCCCTCAGTACTAAACTCCTGACAGTGCGGCACTCCTGACAGTGTGGCCCTCCCTCAGTACTAAACACCTGACAGTGCAGGCCTCGCTCAGTACTAAACACCTGACAGTGCGGCACTCCCTCTGTACTCACCTCTTGACAGTGCGGCCCTCCCTCAGTACTTAACTCCTGTCACTGCGGCCCTCCCTCAGAACTAAACACCTGACAGTGCGGCCCCCACTCAGTACTAATCACTTAACTGTGTGGCCCTCTCTCTGAACTAAATTTGTGACAGTGAGGCCTTCCCACAGTACTAATATCCTGACAGTGTGGCCCTTCCTCAGAACTAAACACCTGACAGTGCGGCCCTCCCTCAGTACTAAACTCCAGATAGTGCGGCCCTCCCTCAGTACTAAACACCTGACAGTGTGGCCCTCCCTCTGTACTAAACACCTGACAGTGTGGTCCTCCCTCAGTACTAAACTCCTGACAGTGTACCTCCCTCAGAACTAATCTCCTGACAGTGCAGCACTCCCTCAGAACTAAAATCCTGAACATGCGGCCCTCATTCAGTACTAAACATCTGACAGTGCGGCCCTCCCTCTGTACTATACTCCTGAGAGTGTGGCATTCCCTCAGAACTAAACTCCTGACAGGTCGGCCCTCCCTCAGTACAAAACACCTGACAGTGCAGCCCTCCCTCTGTGCTAAACTCCTCATAGTGTGGACTTCCCTCAGAACTAAACTCCTCGCAGCGCGGCCCTCATTCAGAACTAATCACCTGACAGTGCAGTCCTCCCTCAGGACTAAACACCTGACAATGCGGCCCTCGCTCAGAACTAAACTCCTGACAGTGTGGCCCTCCCTCAGTACAAAACTCCTGACAGTGT
>NW_025178758.1:0-2216 GCF_004010195.1 Chiloscyllium plagiosum | reverse complement strand
GAACATTCTGTCCAAGACATTCTACGATTGACATTTTCCAGATCATTCTGTCCCCGACATTCTATAACGGACATTCCCCGGAACATTCTGTCCCCGACATTCTGAAACTGACATTCCCGGGAACATTCTGCACCTGACATTCTATAATTGACATTCTCCGGAATGTTCTTTCCCTGACATTCTCTAACTGACATTCCACGGAATGTTCTATCCATGACATCCAATAACTGTCATTCCCCGGACCATTCTATCTCTGATATTCTATAACTGAGCTTCGCCAGAACGTTCTTTTCCCGACATTCTACAACTTTCATTCCCCAGAACTTTCTGTCCCTGACATTGTATAACTGACATTCCCGAGATATTTCTGTCCCTGACATTCTATAATTGACATTCCCCAGAACATTCTGTCCAAGACATTCTACGATTGACAATTTCCGGAACATTCTGTCTCCGACATTCTAGAACTGACATTCCCCACAACATTCTGTCCCCGACATTCTATAACTGACATTCCCTGGAACTTTCTGTCTCCGACATTCTGTAGCTGACATTCCACGGAAGTTTCTGCCCCCGACATTCTGTAACTGACATTCCCCGGAACATTCTGCACCTGACATTCTATAATTGACATTCTTCGGAATGTTCTATCCCTGACATTCTAGAACTGACATTTCCCGGAATGTTCTATCCATGACATCCAATAACTGACATTCCCCAGAACATTCTATCTCTGACATTCTGACATTCGATAACTGACATTCCCCGGAACGTTCTGTTCCAGACATTCTATAACTGTCATTCCCAGGTTCCTTCTGTCCCCGACATTCTATAACTGACATTCCCCGGAACATTGTGTCACTGACATTTTATAACTGACATTCACCGGAACATTCTGTCCCCGACATTCTATAATTGATATTCTCCGGAAACTTCTGTCCGCTACATTCTGTACCTAACATTCCCCAGAATATTCTGTCCCTGACATTTTTTCACTGACATTCCCTGGAACATTCTGTCCCCAACATTATATAACGGTCATTCCCCGGAACATTTTGTCCCTGACATTCTATGACTGACATTCCCCGGAACGTTCTGTCAACGACATTTTATAACTGACATTCCCCGGAACAATCTGTCCCTGACATTCTATAATTGACATTCTCCGGAACATTCTGTCCCCGACCTTCTCTAACTGACATTCTCCGGAATGTTCTATCCCTGACATCCAATAACTGATATTGCACGGAACATTCTACCTCTGACATTGTATAACTGACCTTCGCCGGAACGTTCTTTTCTCGACATTCTATAACTTTCATTCCCCGGAATATTCTGTCCCTGACATTGTATAACTGACATTCCCCAGATATTTCTGTCCCTGACATTCTATAATTGACTTTCCCCGGAACATTCTGCACCTGACATTCTATAATTGACATTCTCCGGAATGTTCTATCCCTGACATTCTAGAACTGACATTCCCCGGAATGTTCTATCCATGACATCCAATAACTGACATTCCCCAGAACATTCTATCTCTGACATTCTGACATTCGATAACTGACATTCCCCGGAACGTTCTGTTCCCGACATTCTATAACTGTCATTCCCCAGAACATTGTGTCACTGACATTTTATAACTGACATTCACCGGAACATTCTGTCCCCGACATTCTATAATTGATATTCTCCGGAAACGTCTGTCCGCTACATTCTGTACCTAACATTCCTTGGAACATCCTGTCTCTTACATTCTATAACTGACATTACACAGAAGATTCTGTCCCTGACATTTTATAACTGACATTCCCTGGAACATACTGTCCCCAACATTATATAACGGTCATTCCCCGGAACATTCTGTCCCTGACATTCTCTGACTGACATTCCCCGGAACGTTCTGTCCCCGATATTTTATACCTGACATTCCCCGGAACATTCTGTCCCCGACATTCTATAACTGACATTTCCTGGAATATTCTGTCCCTGACATTCTATAACTGACATTCCTCAGAGCATTCTGTACCCGACATTCTATAACTGACATTCCATGGAACGTTCTGTCCCTGACATTCTATAACTGACATTCGCCGGAACATTCTGTCACCGACATTTTATAACTGACATTCCCCGGAACATTTTTTCCCCGACATTCTATAACTGGCATTCTCCGGAACATTCTGTCACCGACATTCTACAACTGACATTCCCCG
>NW_025178757.1:0-2216 GCF_004010195.1 Chiloscyllium plagiosum | reverse complement strand
CCCTCAGCCAGTGACAGGGATTGAATCTCAGTCGGTGACAGGGATTGAACTTCAGTCAGTGACAGGGATTGAGCGTCAGTCAGTGACAGGGATGGAATCTCAGTCAGTGACAGGGATTCCCCCTCAGTCAGTGACAGGGATTGAACCTCAGACAGTGACAGGTATTGAGCTTCATTCAGTGACAAGGATTGAATCTCAGTCAGTGACAGGGATTGAGACACAGTCAGAGACAGTGATTGAATCTCAGTCAGTGTCAGGGATTGAATCTCAGTCAGTGACAGGGATTGACCCTCAGTCAGTGACAGGGATTGAATCTCAGTCAGTGAAAGGGATTGAATTTCTGTCAGTGACAGGGATTGACCCTCAGTCAGTGACAGGGAATGACCCTCAGTCAGTGACAGGGATTGAACCTAAATCATTGACAGGGACTGAGCTTCAGTCATTGACAGGGATTGAATCTCAGTCACCGACAGGGATTGAATCTCAGTCAGTAACAGGGATTGACCCTCAGTCAGTGACAATGATTGAACCTCAGTCATCTCCGTCAGTGACAGGGTTTGAATCTGAGTCAGTGACAGCAATTTAAACTCTGTCAGTGACAGTGATTAAACCTCAGTCAGTGACAGGGATTGAATCACAGTCAGTGACAGGAATTCAAACTCTGTCAGTGACAGGGATTGAATCTCAGTCAGTGACAGGCATTGAACCTCAGTCAGTGACAGGGATTGAACCTCAGTCAGTGACAGGGATTGAATCTCAGACAGTGACCAGGATAGAGATTCAGTCAAGGGACAGGAATTGAATCTCAGTCAGAGACAGGGATTGAATCTGAGTCAGTTACAAGGATTAAACCTCAGTCAGTGACAGGGATTGAATTTCAGTCAGTGACAGGCATTGAATCTCAGTCAGTGACAGGGATTGAACCTCAGTCAGTGACAGGGATTAAACCTCAGTCAGTGACAGAAATTGATTCTCAGTCAGTGACAGGGATTGAAAATCAGTCAGTGACAGGTATTGAATCTCAGTCAGGGACAGGCATTGAATCTCAGTCAGTGAATGGGATTAAACCTCAGTCCGTGACAGCAATTGAATCTCAGTCAGTGACAGGGATCGAATCTCAGTCAGAGACATCAATTTAAACTCTTCAGTGACAGCGATTAGACCTCAGTCAGTGACAGGAAATGAATCTCAGTCAGTGACAGGGATTGAACTTTATTCAGTGACAGGGATTGACCTTCAGTCAGTAACAGGAATTGAATCTCAGTCAGTGACAGGAATTGAATCTCAGTCAGTGACAGGAATTGAATCTCAGTCAGTGACAGGGATGAACCCCCACACAGTGTCAGTGATTGACAATCAGTCAGAGACAGGGATTGAATCTCAGTCAGTGACAGGGATTGACTCTCAGTCAGTGACAGGGATTGAACCACAGTCAGCTACAGGGATTCAATCTCAGTCTGTGACAGCAATTAGATCTCAATCAGTGTCAGGAATTGAATCTCAGTCAGTGACAGGCAATGAATCTCAGTCAGTGACAGGGGTTAAATCTCAGTCAGTGACAGGCATTGAATCTCAATCAATGACAGGGATTGAACCTCAGTCAGTGACAGGGTTTGAACCTGAGTCAGTGACAGGGGTTAAATCTCAGTCAGTGACAGGCATTGAATCTCAATCAATGACAGGAATTGAATCTCATTCAGTATCAGGGATTGAATCTCAATCAGTTTCAGGCATTGAATCTCAGTCAGTGACAGGAATTGATTCTCAGTCAGTGACAGGGATTGAATCTCAGTCAGTGACAGGGATTGAATCTCAGTCAGTGACAGGCATTGAATCTCAGTCAGGGACAGGGATTATACCTCATTCAGTAACAGGGATTGAACTTCAGTCAGTGACAGGGATTGACCTTCAGTCAGTAACAGAAATTGAATCTCAGTCAGTGACAGGGAATGAATCTCAGTCAGTGGCAGGAATTGAATCTCAGTCAGTGACAGGGATTGAATCTCAGTCAGTGACAGGGATTGACCCTCAGTCAGTGACAGGGATTGAATCTCAGACAGTGACTGGATTTGTACCTCAGTCAGTGACAGGAATTGAATCTCAGTCAGAGACAAGGATTGACCCTCAGACAGTGACAGGGATTGACAATCGGTCAGTGACAGGGATCGAATATCAGTCGGTGACAGGGATTGAATCTCAGTCAGTGACTGGAATTG
>NW_025178756.1:227-2216 GCF_004010195.1 Chiloscyllium plagiosum | reverse complement strand
AACTCCTGACAGTGCGGCTCTCCCTCAGAACTAGATTCCTGAAAGTGCGGCCCTCCCTCAATACGAAACGCCTGACAGTGCGGCCCTCCCTCAGAACTAAACTCCTGACAGTGCGGCGCTCCCTCAGAACTGAACTCCTGACAGTACGGCCCTCCCTCAGAACTGGACTCCTGACATTGCGGCCCTGCCTCAGAACTAAACTTCTGACAGTGCGGCCCTCCCTCAGAAGTGCACGCCTGACAATGGGGACCTCCCTCAGTACTAAATGCCTGACAGTGCGGCCCACCCTCAGAACGAAATTCCTGACGAAGCTGCCCTCACTCAGAACTAAACTCCTGACAGTGCAGCGCGACCTCAGAATTAAACACCTGACAGTGCGGCCCTCCCTCAGAACTAAACACCTGACAGTGTGGACCTCCCTCAGTATTAAACACCTGACCGTGCGGAACTCCCTCAGTTCTAAACACCTGACAGTGCGGCCCTCCCTCAGAACTAAACTCCTGAGAGTGCGGCCCTCCCTCAGAACTAAACTCCTGACATTGCGGCTCCCCCTCAGAACTGAACTCGTGACAGTGCGGACCTCCCTCAGAGCTAAACTCCTGACACTGCGGCCCTCCCTCAGAACTAAACTGCTGACTGTGCGGCTCTCCCTCAGTACTAAACTCCTGACAGTGCGGCCCTCCTTCAGAACTAAACACCTGACAGCGCGCCCCTCCCTCAAAAGTAAACTCCTGAGAGTGCAGCCCTCCCACAGAACTGAACTCCAGACAGTACGGCCCTCCCTCAGAACTAAACTCTGACAGTACGGCCCTCCCTCAGAAGTAAACACCTGACAGTGCGGCCCTCCCTCAGAAGTAAACTCCTGAGAGTGCAGCCCTCCCTCAGAACTAAACTCCTGACAGTGCAGACATCCCTCAGAACTAAACTCCTGACAGTGCGGCCCTCCCTCAGAGCTAAACTCCGGACAGTGCGGCCCTGCCTCCGAAGTAAACTCCTGACAGTGCAGCCCTCCCTCAGAACAAAACTCCTGACTGTGCGGCCCACCCTCAGAACTGAACTCCTGACAGTGCGGCCCTCCCTCAGAACTAAACTCCTGAACGTGCGGCCCACCCTCAGAACTAAACTCCTGACAGTGTGGCCCCCCCTCAGAACTAAACTGCTGAAAGTGTGGCCCTCCCTCAGAACTAAACTACAGACAAGGCGGTCCTCCCTCAGTACTAAACACCTGACGGTGCGGCCCTCCCTCAGTACTAAACTCCTGACACTGCGACACTCCCTCAGCACTAAACTCCTGACATTGCGGCCTTCCCACAGTACTAAACTCCTGACAGTGTGGCTCCCCCTCAGAACTAAACCCCTGACTGTGCGGCCCTCCCTCAGAACAAAACACCTGACAGTGCGGTCCTCCCACAGAACTAAACTCCTGACAGTGCGACCCTCCCTCAGAACTAAACTCCTGAGAGTGCGACTATCCCTCACTACTAAACTCCTGACAGTGCGGCTCTCCCTCAGTACTAAACTCCTGACAGTGCGGCTCTCCCTCAGAACTGAACTCCTGACAATGCGGACCTCCTACAGAACTGAACTCCTGACAGTGTGGCCCTCCCTCGGCCCTCCCTCAGAACTAAACATCTGACAGTGCGGCCCAGCCTCAGAAGTACACGCCTGACAGTGTGGCCCTCCCTCAGTAGTAAACTCCTGACAGTGCGGCACTCCCTCAGAACTAAACTCCTGACACTGAGACACTCCCTCAGCACTAAACTCCTGACATTGCGGCCCTCCCACAGTACTAAACTCCTGACAGTGTGGTTCCCCCTCAGAACAAAACCCCTGACTGTGCGGCCCTCCCTCAGAACAAAACACCTGACAGTGCGGTCCTCCCACAGAACTAAACTCCTGACAGTGCGACCCTCCCTCAGAACTAAATTCCTGACATTGCGGCTCTCCCTCAGAACTAATTTCCTGACAGTGCGGCTCTCCCTCAGAACT
>NW_025178756.1:0-200 GCF_004010195.1 Chiloscyllium plagiosum | reverse complement strand
TGACACTGCGGCCCTCCCTCAGAACTAAACCCCTGACAGTGCGGACCTCCCTCAGAACTAAACTAATGAAAGTATAGATCTCGCTCAGAACTAAACTCCTGACATTGCGGTCCTCACTCAATACAAAACACCTGACGGTGCGGCCCTCCCTCAGTACTAAACTCCTGAAAGTGTGGCCCTCCCTCAGAACGAAACTCCTG
>NW_025178755.1:0-2216 GCF_004010195.1 Chiloscyllium plagiosum | reverse complement strand
GCTGTCGAAATGTCTTCATTTCAGCATTCTGAAACCTGTGATCTTACTAGAAATTGTCGCTCAATCTCCCTTTCGCTTTTGTCCCCAAAGTCCTTTTGATTGTTGGTAGTTAAACTGATTTACCCACAATCTCTCTCTGGCAGGAACTAGGGAATACGGACTAGGCAATTTCACTCAGAATCCGTGAATATTTATTTTTATTATTTCACTGATCGTCTTTGCTAAAGAAGCTTAATATTATTATCCAGTCTGAACTCAGTGTGACTTCAGACCCACAAAAACATTGTTGGCTCCATTTTGTCTTGACTAATGACCGTGTAGTAACAGACAATTAGTGATGGACAACAAATGCTGCCCTTGCCCGTGATGCTGGCATTCGGAGAAACAACAGCATGAAAGGTGAATTAAAACAAGGAACGGTGAGTGCTAGAGATCGAAAATAAAATTCTCCAGCGTCTGCAAGTGTTGGAGAGTCTCGAAGGTATGGCAGCCTCTGTCAGGAGAAATGCAGATAACGGTTTGAGTCCAGTGACCCTGCCTTACAACTGAAAGCAAACTGGGACATAATATTATTTATCCTGGTATCATGGATGGTTGGGTTGGAGAGAGAGGTGGGGCCATGTTTAAATTGAATGGATGGAGAAATGACCAGAAAAAGAGAGAAAATGAAAGAAAAGTGAGCAAAGGGATTGCTGATGATGAACTGAAAGGAAAACAGAATGGCAAGTTATTCTCACGTTTCCCCGTTTTCCCATATTCCTGATTGTCGCGTCCATTTAGATTTGTCCCTGTTTAAAGTGAGTTAGGTTCCCTGTATCTCTCTTCTCTGAGTGTGATGATCAAATCCATTAGCAATGCTGGGGCTGCCCTTATAGTTGCTGAGATATAGAGAAAGGTAATGTTACATTGTCAACTGCTTCTTTGGAGAGAGGAACTCTTACGGTGGGAATATACAGAGATGCAACGGCTTTCTCATCCAGGAAGAGAAACTCAGGATTGGAAATGATTTTTAACACTGAGCGCGTGCACGTTCCGTGTGGGGAATTGATTTGTTCCTGTCATTGGAAAATCAGTGGGGTTTCTGTGGATGCTTATCTCGGGTTTGTATTGTCAGCTGCGGGGTCTGGTGACCCCACTCTATACACTGCATTTACATAGTGTCTGGGTCCTTGGTAAACAAATGGAGATGAGGCTCCACAGAAGGGAAGCTCTATAAATAGGGAGGTGCAGGACAGTGCATTATCTCTCCTGGGATTTCCCGGGACATTTGTCTAAGCTGGACCAGGTGTCAGGTATGAAGCTAGTTTGTTTCAAAATTGAGGTGGTCACTGAGCTGTGTCCCCTCCTTCAGTATACTGTGTAGCCTCACATACCAGTGACAGGACTGCGCTGATGCTCACCATGAATTAAACTGGATTCATTCTGGAACTTTCCAGGCAGGAGTAAGTAACATATCCATCATCACCGGAGTGCACTCCTCCGATATATTCACTGGCTGACAGAACCCATCTGTCCCCTGAGAGCAATATATTGTGTCCATCTCCCTGAGGAAGGTACAGAAAGACACTTCCAGAAATACAAGGGAACAGAGTGACTGGTGAAAATGGGAAACAGCAGGAAATTAGAATTAATAAAAGGTACGTCTTTCAAAACCTCTTTGAATTTAAGGTTGGTATATTGCTGAAACTGATGAGCTACATCCCAGAGTATTGAGGAGTGGCAGCAAAGCTACTGATTATTCTTCAAAGCTGGTTAGATTCTGGAAAGGATCCTCCGGACTGGAAAGGAGCAATTGTAAACCTAAATGTTTAAAACAGGACGGAGAGAGCAAACAGCAAATTAAACAGTGGTTAGCTTGATGTAAGCTGTGAGAAAAACATTTTAACCTTTGTAAGTAATGTGACAATTCGACACTTGGAAAATAATGGCATGATTCAGTCGAGTCAATCTAGACTCAGGAAGGGGAAATGATCTTGATCTTTGATAAACCTGCTGGATATTGTGGAGGTTGTCCGTTGTGACATCGAAAATTGAGAACCAGTGGAAATTAAGTATTTGAATTTTCAGCAGACGTTTGTCATGGTTGAATACAGGTGAGTAGAGAATGTTAGAGTCCATGGATAGGTAGGGGTGGAATACACCGAATATATTAAAACTTGGATAATCGAGAGAATGAAGAGAGTAGTATAATTATCTGGAGTGAGGGCTTTGGGGTA
>NW_025178754.1:0-2216 GCF_004010195.1 Chiloscyllium plagiosum | reverse complement strand
CAAAAGGAATAAGCAACATGAGCCAATTTCACAACAAATGGAGGAATCCATTCCGCTTCTCCAACCTGTTACGCAGAACAAGCAGATGGATATCCGACCTTGCTACACAAGAAGAGGACGAGGCTATTCAGCCCTTGGAACCCGATATAGTTACAAGAGGAGGCCAACCAGCCCTTCGAGCCGATTACACTGGACGACGAGAAGGCTATGCAGCACCAGTACCCTGTTACACAGCTACAGGATCAGTCCATTTAGCCTCCTCAAGCCTGTAACATAGCAACGAGAAAAAAACTGGTAGAGTAGAACAAAAGGAGGCCATTCAGCCCATTTTAGACTGTTGCATTGGAAATAGAGAAGGAGACAAAACTATTTGAAAACTTTTTCTTGGAAATGAGAAGTAATTCAATCATGTATTTGTTGTGTGAGAACAGGAGAAAGTCAATCACTCCTTCGATGCCATTTCAAGAATGCAGCAGAACACCGCTCAGTATCTTAGTACACACGCGATATCTTGATGTGGGTGGTTGATGGTGGGGAGGGGTGAGGGTAAATGTGTTTTGAGCCGCGTATCAAGCGGGCGTCCTTTGTCATAGATGCTATCCTATCTTTCTACGTAGAGACCTGATGACGATGGGAATGACTAGCAGCTTCTGAACGAAAAGGCTGCAGCTGCTGCTGCCAGGACAATGGGTGTACACCAGCATGATCTTCAGTGCATGGGGTCACTGCAACATTAACGAATGAGAGGCCTTTCAGTTCCCCGACCTCTCCACATTGACATGGGGACCACGAAGAGCCATGTACACCTTCGGGAATCGCGCTATGCTGGGAAAATAAGGATACACCTGGCAGCTTCTTGCTGAGGGAGAAAACATTGTATTCACCTCATCCACCATATATCCCCTCCGTCACCAAATAATGACATTGATGATGACATGCTGGGAGATGAAGGATATCCTTCCCACTCCTGCCTGGAAAGTTCTGAATCATAGAAGTTGAATGCTACTGTGACTCTAACAGCCACTGGCAGCGCTGTCTTCCCCGGTGATAAGCTGCAGTTTGCGTTGACGGAAGTAACACTGCTCTATGACCAGCTCCTTGTTCAATCAGGGTCATCCCACACTCGGCTGTTGAGCTACATGTAATTTGTGAAGCAGAACCAATTCCCTACGCACCTTCCCTCCGTGGTTTCAGAGGTTCCCTGCCTGCATCTCATGGTCTATTGTTATTTATGTTAAGATCCAGATGCTGTAACTACAGTCCCCATGCTCCATCCTGTGTTGTTTCACCAAACCCTCAGGTCTCCTTGAATGTCTAAGGCAGCTTACCACACTACCTTCATCATACCATACCCAGCTCCTCCACTAACCTTTCAATCACTGCAGGAGGTCAAATGCCCCTCAGTTACGACTGTGATGGATCAGACCAAGTTCCCTTAATGTATTTTCAGAAGACAGCGTGGAGCTTAACATTTCGTTCTTTTCAACGTAAACGTGAATTGGATATAAGAGATGCCATGCAACTGGTCAAACCACTCGACGTTAAGTGGAATATACTTTGTAAAACGCTCTAGTTAAAATGCAAACAAAGAAAGGAACACTTTGTAATGGAATATGCACTGGAACACTTAGACAAATTATAGATGCAGTACATTCTACTAGCTAACGTTTCCAATGTAGTCACATCCCATAAGTCCACCCCTTGGCAAAAAGGTAAAGTCAAACACAGAATCTTCCGTTCAAATCTCCAATCCAGGAGGAAACAACATCAAGAGAGATTTCAGAGAATAGCAACATGAAATAATATATTGAAGCGTCTAATCCTTCTGGGATCCCAAGAGGCTTCCGAATGCTGCAGCTAAAAACAAAGCGAGCCTACGTGTGCCGTGAGAGCTGGCCTCAGCCTTACCATTGTTACTACTGTTTCAATAAAACCTAAAGGCTTCCTAATGTATTTACTTAAGCCGATAATAGGCGGCAGTTTGTCACCCTGCCTCTTGACTTCTCTTAAAAAAAAAACTCAAGAGAATATAACCCTTTTAAAGTGACAGTATCGTCCTCGCGTCTCAAAAAAAAAACATCAATGTACAATTATGGCTTCATTTTAGATCACTGCAACTTCCACTATTAATAGACTACAATACATAAATGTTACATTGGCACGTTATTCGCAATTTAAATACTGAAATGTTGTCACACCATCACCAAGCTCGAGGT
>NW_025178753.1:0-2216 GCF_004010195.1 Chiloscyllium plagiosum | reverse complement strand
ACCACTGCTGTCCATATGCTGTAGATAGTCCCAAATGTCCTCAGGGAGGGAATTCCAGGATTTTGACCCAATGACACTGAAGGAACGGCAATATATTTCCTAGTCAGGATGGTGAGTGGATTGAAGGGGAACTTGAAGGGAATGGTGTTCCCATGTAACTGCTGCCCTTGTGCTTCTAGATGGAAATGGCCATGGGTTTAGAAGGTGCTGCCTGAGGATCTTTGGTGAATTTCTGCAGTGCATCTTGTAGCGAGTACTCATCGCTGCTACTGAGCATTGGTGATAGAGGAAGTGAATGTTTGTGGATATGGTACCAATCAACCAGGCTGGTTTATCCTGGATGATGTTGAGCATCTTGAGTGTTGTCAGAGCTGTATTTATCCAGCCAAGTGGGGAATATTCCACCAAATTCCTGACTTTCCCTTGTAGATAGTGGACAGGGTTCAGGGAGTCAGGAGGTGAGTTACTCCTGTCAGATTCCTCGTCTCTGACCTGGTCTTGTGACAAGTGAGTTTACGTGGTGACTCCAGTTCAATTTCTGGTCAATGGTAACCCCAAAGATGCTGATAGTGGGGTCTCCGCATTGAATGTCAAGGGGTGGTGATTATATTCTCTCTTCTTGGAGATGGTCATTGCCTGTCATTTGTGTGGTGCAACTGTCAGCATCCACTTGTCGCCCAAACCTGGATACAGTCCAGAACCTGCTGCATTTGTACAGGCACTGCTTCAATATCTGAGGAGTCATGAATTGGGCCGAATATCCTGCAATCCTTAGCAAACATTCCCACTTCTGACCTTGTGATGGTCAGTCATGAAGCAGCATAAGATGGTTGGCCAAGGCCACTGCCCTGAGGAGCTCCTGCAGATCTGTCCTGGAGCTGAGATAACTGACCTCCAACAACCACGGTCATCTTCCTATGTGCCAGCTTGTACTCTAACCACTGGAGGGTTTGCCCCCAATACCCATTGCCCCCAGATTTGGTCGGGCTCCACACTTGGTCGAATGCAGCCTTGATGTCAAGGCTGTCCCTCTCCCCTCCCCTCTGGAATACAGCACTTTGTCCATGTTTGACCCAAGGCTGAACTGAGGTCAGGAGCTGCGTGACCCTGGCAGAACCCAAACTGGGCGTCACTGAGCGGGATATTGCTGAGCAGGTGCTGCTTGATAGCAGTATTGATGACACTTTCCATCACTTCACCGATCATTGAGAATCGACTGACGGGACAGTATTTGGCCTGGTACTGTGTGGTCTTAGATGACAGGACATACCTGGTGATCCATTGGCCTTGGCAAAGTTCAGAGCCTGGAGTCAGTTCTCGGCTCACTGGCCCTGGACCTGAAGAGCAAGGAGGCCAGAGAGTGCAGCTTCAGGACAATCTCAGCCCCGGGCAGGAAGTGAGACTCACACTCACCCTGGACACTCCGGGTTTCAACCCACAGTTTCCTGGTGAAATGAGCTGACCTCAATCCAACCCAGAGCTGGCCCTTCGAGTGATGGGAATGCAGCTGATGGTGAGCTGAGCCATTCAGTGGCTGCTGTAATGTGTGAGTGTGAGCAAAAAGCAACATGTGACAGGGACACTCTTTTCAATTGTGAACATTTCACACTCATTTTCCATTTGATCATTAAAAACTTGTTTACATTTCAGATTCCGATGAAAGCGGTGAAAGGAAAATCAAAATGATTGCTTCAGGACGAGATGATGGTTTGTAGATCTCTCTGTGTGGGACATTATTGACTGGGCTAATATATGGGAGCTGGGTCTATGAGGATTAAAAAGCTCTTTATTGAAATGATTCAAATACACGTGGAGGCAGGGGACAAGGAGCAGGATGGATAGCAAGCTGGTTACGAAGCACAGTGTGTGGCTTAAAGCATATTACTCAGACTGGGATGAGTGTGGGGAGTGGTGTTCCTTAGGGATCAGTGCCTGGTTACAAAACAGCAAATAGAAATTCCTGGAGAAACACATCAGGTCTGACAACAGTTATGGACAGAGAAATAGAATTGATGGAAATGGGATAATGAAGAACACTCCGATGGGTTTCAACACATTCTGCTCTGTTTATCGTTCCACGGAATGTGCCAGACCTGCTGTGTTTCTCCAATAGGTTTTGGTATTTATCCAGACATTTATGCTCAATTCCCTTCACATTTCACGAGAACATTGTGTTCTCTTTTCTATTTACCTGCTGCACCATCGCACCATCATTT
>NW_025178752.1:0-2215 GCF_004010195.1 Chiloscyllium plagiosum | reverse complement strand
TCCTTCGGTGTATGTGAGTTTTTGTATGAGCTTTGGTGAGTGTTCAAGTACCACTTGCATGTGTGGCTCTATGCGAGTATGCGTGTGTGACATCTTATCTATATGCACACTTGAGTGTGTACATAAAAATGTGTCTTTAGGTGAGAGCCCGTATATGTGTCATTACGTGTGTATTTGCAATCATCTCTCCGTATCTGTTCTTATACCAGACTGCAATTTTTATTATTATAATTTATTGTTCTAATTTTAATGCATTGCCCATAATTAGATTTGACCTTGGTGTTGTAGGAAACATTTCCGATCGTCGTGGAGAGATAAGCATTTTATGAGCAACTCTTCTGTTGCAGTGATAGAACTTCTGTCTATGAGAGACAAAGCGCGAGTTCAAATCCCCACTGCCCCAGAGAGAACATTTCTGAATATGTTTATTAGAAAATGTCTACTTGTGTTCTGTATGTGAAACAAAATGATATCAGGTATTCGAATACCAGAATTGATCCCATGTGCTCCAGAAAACTGAGACAAAACTATGGAATTCAAACTGGGACGATGTAAACACCAGTTTTGGATTATGGGAATCAATGTTAATCATTTGTTAACAGAGCCAAGCGTGTCTAACATGCTTCAAAGGTATTGTTTTGCATGGAAATGTTAAATCTTTGGACAATAAGCAAGAAGCTGACTGTTCCTGTTAGTAACTGGGTTACATTACAGAGGACATCTACCATGAAAACTCTGCACACGGAGCAAGAGGACAGAACATTCGTCGTTCCCCACCCCTCTGCTCCACCTCTTTGGTGTGAAAGTAAAGATACATTCTGTCAACTCATGCGCTGGCGCAAGATCCCTGGCAGTTCCCCAGAAACAAAGGTTACATTCAAATTGTTCTGCACTATTTACGATTGGTATGTCCCAATCAAATTTAATTTTAAATTGTCTTAAATTTACATTTCCAATTGGTGCAATTTGGCAGTTTAAAACTGACATGAATTTTGTTAGAATGTCCAATCGGGGGAACCAAAAACACCAAGTTCAAAACTCGTGCCCTACCCTTGACATAAAATGGACATTGTCAGATTTTGTCACAGAGGGATTTAGGATGGATAGGGTACTTGGCGGAATCCTGCAATGAGTGAGCTTTACTCTATGTCTTTCCCAGGATGTATCTGAGCAGAGAGCATTAACTGCACAAGACACCCGTCCTAGACCTGTTAATAATCCACTTTAACTACACAGATGGAATGTAAGTCAGAGTGGGAAACAACTAATTCCGTATTTAACTCACAGCTGGAGGAAAAAAAACCACTTCATTACTTCTGTTGAATTATTAAATGCAACTTTGAGATTTTTATTGGACATGAATTAACTGTGTCCATCAGTGCAAGTGAAATGTTTACAAAACTCGGTTTACCGCTGGATTTATCGACATTTCTGTTGATGATCTTCAATGGAATCGCTTCATGTCCCACCACACAGGAGTAAAAAGCACCGCTGGCCCACTCCTCCGCTGTAATGGATAACAGGCTGTAGATGAAGAAGGAGGTGTTGTCACTCTCCGCCATCACCTCGGTGTTCTTGTAGTTACTAGGATTCACCGGCTTGTCATTGTTTGTCCACTTGACGAAGATCTCTCGGGGGGAGAAACCTCTCACTAAACAGGTGAGGGAAAGAAACCTCTGGGCGGAGATTTCTTCTGTTGGTGGCAGGAGGACCGACACTGATGGCTCCAGCGGATTAATCACTGTAGAATATTGGACACAGATATAGATCAACCAAAAAAATCCTGAACCAATATCACAATTTCACTAAATATTAAAATACGCCATGTTTAATTTAGGATTTATTCACTTTCGTGTTTTAAAGGAACAGTATGGTACACATACTGTTCAGTAAAAAAAGGAAAGTTTAATGTTAAAGTTGTCTCCATGTTTCCAGTCCACAACAAGGGCATTCTGTCTAATTGCCATTGCTGATGGTGACATCACAACCCAGGCTTCTTCCCACCTTATCTGACTTAATCAGAATGCAATATCCTTTGGTCCATCTTTTTCTTAATCAGCTACTTAGCTATCCTGCCTTCAGATGCATCATTAATGCTCCCAATAGTGTTTGTTCATTCCCAATCAAAGCCTGCCTTTGATGTCACTGGATCTGGATGACACATGGGATGCTTTGTGTTTTTATCTCACCGCTCACCTTTCTCCTTGTGGATGGA
>NW_025178751.1:0-2215 GCF_004010195.1 Chiloscyllium plagiosum | reverse complement strand
GGTGACAGAGATAGGTGTTTAGGGGATGGTGATCCGGGTCTCAGTGGGGCAGATCAGACTTGGGTGTAGTTTGGAAGTGAATCTCAGTGCTAGATGGTGACAGTCTGAACCCAGCAGCCAGTGGCCTCTGTGTGTGTGTGTGTGAGGTTTCTATATTATCCCTGAGCGCTGTGACTGGCGGGGGGGGGCATCTGTTCTTAGCTCCCTCCCCCTGCCCAATGATGTGTGGGTCCGCCCCAGACTGGTCGATACTTATTGCGGGAGCGTCAGCCTGTTTGGGGTTGCTGCAGAAGAGTTTGGTATCGCAGTCAACAAGGGTGCTGCAGTTTGCGAAGAGTCTGACCCTGACTGTCCAGTGCTCGGGGGGGGAGGAGATAAGGGACGGTGTATGTAGAATTGCTTCTGTCATAGAGAGACACGGGGAGAGAGTGAGAGACAGAATTCATTACCTTTGTGAAGTGACAGTGAACGAGCAAGATGACCCAAATTGAACATCATATCACATACGATCACAACACGTATGTGGCTGAACATTACATGGAACAGGAGGAAGATTGGGACAGAGATTTACTGCTTGATCCTGCGTGGGAAAAGCAACAGCGAAAGGTAAGCCAACCACGATAAACTTGGACTGAAATAAATCACCGCTCTTTCCAAACACAACAAAATGTTCCTCAACGTTTTTTCTTTAACAGAAGCTTCCCAACTTCAAACTTTTCCAGTGAAGAATAGGAATATGAAAAGTTTTTGGGAAAGTCAGATAGGTTTTGAAGTGTTCAGATAGGTTTCTGAGGATCCGGGAAAGTCTTTCAAGAGTTGGAAAACATTTCTGAGGAGTCGGGAAAGTTTTTAAAGAGTTGGGGAAAGTTGCTGAGGAGTCGGGAAAGTTTTTAAAGAGTTGGGGAAAGTTGCTGAGGAGCCGGGAAAGTTTTTAAAGAGTTGGGGAAAGTTTCTGAGGAGTCGGGAAAGTTTTTAAAGAGTTGGGGAAAGTTGCTGAGGAGTCGGGAACGTTTTTAAAAGAGTTGGGGAACGTTTCTGAGGAGTCGGGAAAGTTTTTTAAAGAGTTGGGGAAAGTTGCTGAGGAGTCGGGAAAGTTTTTAAAGAGTTGGAAAAGTTGCTGAGGAGTCGGGAAAGTTTTTAAAGAGTTGGGGAAAGTTTCTGAGGAGTCGGGAAAGCTTTTAAAGAGTTGGAAAAGTTTCTGAAGAGTCGGGAAAGTTTTTAAAGAGTTGGGAAGATTTTTTTTAAAGGCCCTGCAGAATTATGGATGAAATAATTCCGTGGGACAAAGGTGTTTTGGAGAGTTTCAAAGTCGAAAGTGTGTGTGTCTGTCTGTGTGTCTATATGTGTCTGTATGTGTGTGTGTGTCTGTGTGTGTCTGTCTGTGTGAGTGGGGTCATGGGGAAAGTGGGGGATTGCTTCGAGATCTGTCCTTTATTCGAAGCTGACAATAAGATGAAATTGTTTGAATATTTTTTCTGTGGGAGAATTCATTCTCTCCTGACCAGCTGGCCTTGTCCTTGGGCCCCAGTTGGGAGTTTTCAAGGTGATCTTGTTCAGCTGCAAAGGGAATGCGAAGAGACTTGATACTGGTTTTTTACGAGAATCCATAAGTTGCCGGCTGAGGTCTGTCTTTTGGAACTGTGTGCTCGGGCCGGGTGTAGAGTTTCTCTGTGCTCATAGCTCACCTTCTTAAATATCACGAGCTATCTTTAAATGGGAGAACTCTTCAGCTGCAGGGAAATTTCTCAGAAGATGTGATTAATTACCGTGTGGGAGGTGGAGGGTGACAGCAGGGAGTGATCGGAGCAACTCTGTACCACTTAACCAGTCCACCTTCCAGGTGCCAATCTCGGGTCCAGTGCCAGTTTAACCTCTGAGCTGTGCCAATGTTGGACGGTCCCAGTTCTGTGTCCTTGTGCTAACTGTGTCAGTGCTCTGGGCTGGGCTGCTTGCCTTAGATAGGGCTCTGTTGGGCTTCATGTGTCTGGAATGTGAGCAATGAGCTGTAAAGTGAGAGGCGATGATGTCTGAGGACTGGTATAGCGACCACGGTGTTCCTAATTATATCCTGCCAGAGCCACAGGGAGAGAGAGAGAGAGAGAGAGAGGTGCCCGTGTGGCAGGAATTACTGATCAGAGCAGATCTATTTAAACACTAGTTCAACGTTCTATTTTTATGAATTGATCAAAGTGGTTGAAGCAGAGAGAGAGAGTGT
>NW_025178750.1:0-2215 GCF_004010195.1 Chiloscyllium plagiosum | reverse complement strand
CCTGCCTCTCCTGAGCAGCCGATGGAGGCTGTGATGACTGAAGCCACTGACAGACAGAGGTCTGGTAGAGGCCAGGCCCATGCTGAGCCCCAGGCTGATGAGGGGCCTCTGCAGTCAGTAACATGGAACCTGCTGCAGTCACAGCGAGAGGTGAGGGACCTGCCAGGGGTTGACAACCCCATGGGTGGACAATGGAGGAGTCCATTCAGGCCATCGGTGCTATCCTGTCCCAGCCGTGGGTGTGTCATGCTTCCTGTATCGATGGGTGCGTGCCCCTCATGGAGAGCCACATCCAACAATGGAGGAGTCCATTCGGGCCATCGGTGCTATCCTGTCCCAGCCGTGGGTGTGTCGTGCTTCCTGTATCGATGGGTGCGTTCCCCTCATGGCAGAGCCACATCCAGCAGGTCACTTGATGGATACACACCCACAGGGTGACCAGGTGAGAGAGGAACAACATAGCTGGAGAGTCTCTCCCAGGGGCTCCTCCATCTCCCCAACACACAATGGGGCAGGTGTCCCTTGCAGTGGAGGAGAAGAGACTCCTTCTGTCTCGGGGCCTTCTCTCAGTGTGCTCCGAGTACACACAGAGCATCCTCAGCCCCTCTGCCAGTGACCTCAGCACCTCCAGTAGCCATGGGGACACAGTGAGCTCCTGTAGCTGTGAGGCAGTCCCATAGCATGTCAGGGCCCTTCAGGCCTCAGGCAGTGAATGGACAGCTCCCAAGGACATCAGGGAAGGCAGTGTTTGGTCATTACCTCAGCTGGGTCACTGTGTGGGGAGAGTCTGGGCCCTAGACCCCCTTACCCCCTCTACATCCTCCTGGTCAGATGAAGAGTGACAATTGATGATGTGGTCCTGATGAAAGGCCTCCCCCCTCTGCAGTGTGAGGTTGCACAGAGCACAGGGACAGTATGGGAGGCCCTTTCTGGGACATAGTGCAGACCAGCCAATGGGATCACATGTTTAAGAGGCCAAGGGCCTGCTTATGCATTGCTGGGTCACACTGTGACAGGCCGTGTACCTTTCCCCTGCTATAATGGGAGGGTTGGCCACGTGTCTGTGTCTGCAATGGCCACCCCTTGTCCCTGAGGATCCTTTCCAGAAGGTGCCCAGGAGGAGAGAACAGCTGGAGCATCGGGAACAGGGAAAGTGTGTGGAATTCTTCCTCACACTCCCACTGCAACGTTTATAAAACCCTTAAATCCCTGTTCCCTGACACTTGTACAATCAGGGAATGGCAGTAGCTTCACACTGTCCACATTCTCCAATCTTCTCACTATCTTCTGCCTCTCTGTCAAATCATCCCTCAATCCCCATTGAGGAACGTGCAGGGATTGGAACAAGGTCAGGCAGCTGGCTCTCAGAGAATATGCACTCCCTGATTGGGGCTATTCACCTGGTTCAACCAATAGGAGAACATCACATGATCCAGGGTTCAAAGGTTGGCTGTTGCTCTGAAAGGGAAGTTACACTATTGAGCTAAAACCTGACAAAAGGTGATTTTGGAAAGACTGTGTTTAGGAGCAATGGCAAGGCGAAGTGCATGAGCAGGAACTCAGCAACGAAATGGGAGACTTCCCTGAAACTAGCAGGTTATAGTGCAACAGGTTTATTTGAAAGTATAAGCTTTCGGAGCGCTGATCCTTCGTCAGGGGTAGTACTCTGAAAGCTTGTCCTTCCAAATAAACCTGTTGGACTATACCCCAGTGTTGTGTGATTTTTAATTTGTGCACTCCAGTCCAACATGAGCATGATATTCTTAAAGGGGCGGCACGGTGGCTCAGTGGTTCGCACTGCTGCCTCACAGCACCAGGGTCCCAGGTTCAATTCCAACCTCGGGCAACTGTCTGTGTGGAGTTTGCACATTCTCCTTGTGTCTGGGTGGGTTTCCACCGAGTGTTCCGGTTCCCTCCCACAGTCACAAAGATGTGCAGGTCAGGTGAATTGACCATGCTAAATTGCCCATAATGTTAGGTGCATAGGTCAGAGGGAAATTGGTCTGGGCGGGTTACTGTTCGGAAGGTCGGTGTGGACTGTTGGCCCGGTGGGCTTGTTTCCACACTGGAGGGAATCTAATCTAAAAAACCTCCACATCATCCCTGAAAATGGGCAGAAGTATCTGAAATGAGGGGGTCCAAATGACCTTTGCAGCAAATCTCCAATCATTGTGCTTTCTGTATAACCCAGTGTTGTGTAAGGGTAATAGGACCC
>NW_025178749.1:0-2215 GCF_004010195.1 Chiloscyllium plagiosum | reverse complement strand
CCATATTAGCACTCTCCTATTATTATTAGACGATCTATGACCCCCTAATCACACATGTCTGGTCCTATTTCATAACGAAGGGCAAGACCTTCTCCAGCTTCAACGCCAGCATTTTCACCAAAATATTAAAGTCCACGTTTAATAAAGATATAGGCCTATATGAAGTGCAATCCTCTGGAGAATAACATAAATATTTCTTTCTCTCAGAGAGGATGGGAGGCAGGCCTGACCGTATGATTAATTGTACATATCCAACATTGGCCCAGCCAGCATCTCTATGAACCCCTTATAAATATCTCTCTAAAATCCATCTGGGCACGTTGCTTTACCACTCTGGAGCTGCGTCGGCGTCTCCAGTATCTTTTGGATTGTCAGAGGGGAATTAGAAAGAGATGCCTGCTCTGAAGTTACACCTGGGAAGTCCAGGTTACTAAAAATGGGCTTCATCATCGACAATCTGTCCTCACAGTCCACTGACTGGAACAGCCCAGAAAAGAACTTCATGAATGCTGCATTAATCTTTCTGGGGTCGCAGGTGCTAGTAACAGCACACTCCCAAATGGATGTGATGGATTGGGGGCACGGTACTTTCTGGACAAGTATGCAGATCTCTACCCGGATGATCACCATACTCGAATACCCTCTGTTTTGCAAACAACATCGCTGTCTTTGCTGTCTGGGTGAGCGTTCAGAGAAGCCCGGAGCATTGTTGCAACTTGGGTCCAGACGGTCTATCAAAATATGCTGTCTCAACTGCGGCTCTCCCTTCTACAGCTCCGAGTCGCCGAGTAAGAAATAATCAAATCCCTTGAATAATTTGGCCAACAGCTGATATAGATGGTTCTTCTGAATGAGTAAAGCTACTCCTCTACATCTTGAATTAAACGATGAAAATAACATCCAGCCAAACACTCTCTTCTGTTACTTTAAATATTTCTTATCAGTTAGATGTTATTTTTCTTGCTACTTCGACACTATCCTTTCTAAGGCTTGAAAGCATCAGTCGGTGAGTGACTCCCCTTACCGATCCAGAATCACCATTTAAACGGGCGACTAGCCATAGCCATCCAAAACAGTCTATGGCCACACTGTTCGGAAGAATCCCTTTCAATGGCCGTACCTCTTTTAATGAATTCGACTGGGACAACACTACCATTATAGGGCAAGCCAAACAGAGAACACCCAGGGAATTCCTAGAGGCATGGCACTCATCCACAGACTCTATCAACAAACACATCGACCTGGACCCAACATACCGGCCACTACAGCGGAAAGCTGGAACAGAAAACCGGAAGCGGCAGAGACAGACCACTATAAATGCCGGAGAAAACGGCACAGAAGCGCTTCACAGGAGGCTCCCAAGCACTAAGGATATCACCTAGACAGGGGACGAAACGTTTGCAAGACAAATTCCGAGCTCGGCGAACAGAACCACAACAACACAAAGGAATTTTACACTTAGGTGAGGAATAAGAGAATGGTCAAAGAAAGAGTAGGGCCGATCAGGGAATTTGTGTGTGGAGTCTGAGGAGGGAGGGGAAGCCCTAAATGAGATTTTTGCTTCTGTCTTTACGAAAGAAACGAACTTTGTAGTGAATGAAACCTTTGAAAGGCAGGTGTGCATGCTGAAATGGATAGAGATAGAAGAAGCTGATGTGCTGAAAATTTTGTCAGACATTAAGATTGACAAGTCGCCAGGCCCGGACCAGATTTGTCCTCGGCTGCTTTGGGAAACGAGAAATGCCATTGCTTCGCAACTTGCGAAGATCTTTGCATCCTCGCTCTCCACTGGAGCCGTACCTGAGGACTGGAGAGGGGCAAATGTAATTCCTGTCTTCAAGAAAGGAAATAGGGAAATCCACAGTAATTACAGAGCCGTAAGTCTCACGTCTGTCGTCTGTAAGGTGTCAAAAAGGATTCTGAGGGATGTATGACCACCTGGAAGAGCATGGCTTGATTAAATGCAGTCAACATGGCTTTGTAAGGAGCAGGTCATGCCTCACAAACCTTTTCGAGTTCTTTGAGGATGTGACTAGAAAATTGATGAGGGTCGAGCTGTGGATGTGGTGTATATAGACTTCAGCAAGGCATTTGATAAAGTTCCCCATGGTAGGCTCATTCAGAAGGTCAGGTTGAATGGGATTCAGGGGAACATAGCTGTCTGGGTACAGAATTGGCTGGTCAACAGAAGACAGCGAGTGGTAGTTGAAGGAAA
>NW_025178748.1:0-2215 GCF_004010195.1 Chiloscyllium plagiosum | reverse complement strand
TCTCATTGACTAACCTCGTGCAGTCAGTTTCATTGAATGAATGTGTGCAGTATGTTTCATTGAATGAATGATAGAATTTGAAAGCTCGACAGTTTGAATAAATGAGAGATGCTCTACTCATTCTATTAACGCGTGCAGTCTGATTGATTCTATGAACGTGTGAAATTTGTTTAATTGAATGAATGCATTACACTTTGAAATAACTCTTATTGTTTAATTGAATGAATGTGTTGCACTCGTGGCTTTGAATGAATGAGAGAAGTTCTACTCATTCTATTACCGCGTGAAGTCTGTTGCATTCTATGAACATGTGTAGTTTGTTTAATTGAATGAATGCGTTACACTCTCAATAATGAATGAAAGTACAGTACTCTTGGAAAAAACATGTGCAGTTTGTTTCATTGTTTTAATGGGATACGCTTGCCACATTGAATGAGTGCGAGGTGCTCGCCTCATTGAATTAACACCTGGAATCTGTTTCATTGAATGAATGAGTGCAGTTTGACTAATTAAATGAACGAATGCTGTTGGATTCACTATACAAATGAGGTATACTAGTTTCATTGAAAGAAGGAATAAAGTTCGATTCATCAAATCAATTATTAAAGTTTGTTTCAATGATTGAATGAATTGCAGTGTGTTACATTGAATGAAAGCATCAGGATAGAGACACTAAATTAATGAGAAGATCTACGCTTTGAATTAAACCGTGCAGTCCGTTTCATTGAATTAATGCTTGCAGTGTGTTTTACTGAATGAATGGGAAATCTCTACACATTGGATGAGCATGATCAGTGTGGTTCATTGAATAAATCAGTGTAATTTGATTTATTGAATGAATGCAGTTGGTTTCACTATACAAATGAGTTAAGTTTGTTTCAAAGAATCAATGAATAACAAGGTTGACGCAATGTTTAAATAATTGCAGTTTGTGTAACTGAATGAAAGCGTAAAGCTTGAGACATGGAAGATAAAAGGGAATCTCTACTCTCATTGAATAAACTCGGGCAGTCAGTTTCATTGAATTAATGTATGCAGTTGTTTCATTGAATGAATGAAAGAATTTGAAAGCTCGAAAGTTTGAATAAATGAGAGATGATCTACTCATTCTATTAACGCGTATGAGAGTATAGTACTCTTGGAAAAAACATGTGCAGTTTGTTTCTTTGTTTTAATGAGATACGCATGCCACATTGAATGAATGAGAGGAGCTCGCCTCATTGATATAACACCTGGAATCTATTTCATTGAATGACTGAGTGCAGTTTGACTAATTAAATGAAAGAATGCTCTTGGATTCACTATACAAATGAGGCATGCTAGTTTCATTGAAAGAAGGAATAAAGCTCGATTTATCGAATCAATTATTGAAGTTTGTTTCAATGATTGAATGAATTGCAGTTTATTACATTGAATGAAAGCATCAGGAAAGAGACACTAAATTAATGAGAGGAGCTCTAATCATTGAATCGAAACGTAAAGTTCGTTTCATTGAATTAATGCTTGTAGTTTGTTTTCCTGAATGAATGCGAAAATCTCTACACATTGGATGAGCACGAGCAGTGTGGTTCAATGACTAAATGAGTGTAGTTTAATGCATTGAATGAATGCAGTTGGATTCAATAAACGAATGAGTTAAGTTCGTCTCAAAGAATGAGTGAATGTCATGGTTGACACAATGTTTGAATAAGTGCAGTTTGTTTGACTGAATGAAGGCGTAAAGCACGAGACATGGAATAAAAAATAGAATCTCTACTCTCATTGAATAAACTCGTGCGGTCACTTACATTGAATTAATGTGTGTAGTTTGTTTCATTGAATGAATGAGAGAATTTGAAAGCTCAAAAGTTTGAATAAATGAGAGATGCTCTACTCATTCTATTAACGCGTGCAGTCTGATTGATTCTATGAACGTGTGAAATTTGTTTAATTGAATGAATGCATTACCCTCCCATTGTACACTTTGAAATAACTCTTATTGTTTAATTGAATGAATGCGTTGCACTCGTGGCTTTGCATGAATGAGAGAAGTTCTACTCATTCTATTACCGCGTGCAGTCTGTTGCATTCTATGCATTACACTCTCAATAATGAATGCGTTACACTCTCAATAATGAATGAGAGTACAGTACTCTTGGAAAAAACATGTGCAGTTTGTTTCATTGTTTTATTGAGATACGCGTGCCACATTGAATGAATGAGAGGAGCTCGCCTC
>NW_025178747.1:1886-2215 GCF_004010195.1 Chiloscyllium plagiosum | reverse complement strand
TACTGATCACTGTGGGAATATACTGATCACTGTGGGAAGGTACTGAGCACTGTGGGAATATACTGATCGCTGCGGGAATCTTGTGATCACTAGTGGAAATGTGCTGATTACTGTGGGAATGTACTGATCACTGTGGGAATGTACTGATCACTGTGGGAATGTACTGATTACTGTGGGAAAGTTCTATTCACTGTGGGAATGAATGGAATTCTGCGGGATAGTACTGATCACTGTTGGAATGTACTGATCACAGCGGGAATGTATTGATCACTGGGGGAATGTACTGATCACTGCGGGAATATCCTGATCACTGTTGGAATGTACTGATC
>NW_025178747.1:0-1790 GCF_004010195.1 Chiloscyllium plagiosum | reverse complement strand
TTCTGATCAATGCGGGAATGTACTGATCACTGTGGGAATGTATTGATCAATGCGGGAATGCACTGATCACTGCGGGAATGGACTGATCACCGTTTAAATGTATTGATCATTGCGGGAATGTACTGATCACTGTGGGAATGTATTGATCGCTGTGGGAATGTACTGATCACTGTGGAAATGTATTGATCACTGTGGGAATATACTGATCACAGTGGGAATGTAGTGATCACTGTGGAAATGTGCTGATTACTGTGGGAATGTACTGATCAGTGTATGAATGTACTGATCACTGTGGGAAAGTTCTATTCACTGTGGGAATGAACTAAACTCTGCGGGAATGGACTGATCACCATTTAAATGTATTGATCACTGCGGGAATGTACTGATCACTATGGGAATGTATTGATCGCTGTGGGAATGTACTGATCACTGTGGGAATGTGATCTACACTGTGACAATGTATTGACCACTGCGGGAATGTACTGATCACTGTGGAAATGTACTGATCACTGTGGGAGTGTTCTATTTACTGTGGGAATGTACTGATCACTGTGGGAATATACTGATCACTGCGGGAATGTAGTGATCACTGTGGAAATGTGCTGATTACTGTGGGAATGTACTGCTCTGTGTGTGAATGTACTGATCACTGTGGGAAAGTTCTATTCACTGTGGGAATGAACTGAACTCTGCAGGAATGTACTGATCACTGTGGGAATGTACTGATCACTGCGGGAATGTATTGATCACTGTGGGAATGTAGTGATCGCTGTAGGAATGTACTCATCACTGTGCGAATGTGGTGATTACTGTGGGAATACACTGATCATAGTGGGAATGTACTGATCACTGTGATAATGTATTGATCACTGTGGGAATGTTCTGATCACTGCAGGAATGTACTGATCACTGTGGGAATTTATTGATCACTGTGGGAACGTTCTGATCACTGCTGGAATGTACTGATCACTGTGTAAATGTATTGATCACTGTGGGAATGTACTGACCACTCAGGAATGTACTGCTCACTGTGTAAATGTAATGATCACTATGGGAGCATACTGATCACTGCAGGAATGTATTGATCACTGTAGGAATGTACTGATCGATGTGGGAATATACTGATCACTGCGAGAATGTATTGATTACTGTGAGAATGTACTGATCACTGCAGGAATGTATTGATTACTGTGAGAATGTACTGATCACTGCAGGAATGTATTGATCACTGTGGGAACATACTGATCACTGTGGGAATGTTCTGATCACTGTGGGAAAGTTCTATTCACTGCAGGAATGTATTGATCACTGTGGGAATGTACAGATCACTGCAGGAATGTATTGATCACTGTGGGAATATACTGATCACTCTGGGAATGTACTGATCACTGTGGGAAAGTTCTATTCACTGCGGGAATGTACTGATCACTGTGCGAATGTATTGATCACTGGGCGAATATGCTGATCACACAGGGAAATGTACTAATCATTTTGGGAAAGTACTGATCGCTGTGGGAATGTCCTGAACACTGTGAGAATGTACTGATAACTGTGTGACTTTACTGATCACTGAGGGAAAGTATTGATCACAGTGGGCATGTACTGATCACTGCAGGAATGTATTGCTCACTGTGTGAATATACTGAACAATGCGAGAATGTACTGATCACTGCGGGAATGAACTGATCACTGCGGGAATGAATTGATCACTGTGAGAATGTACTGATCACGGCAGGAATGTACTGATCACTGTGGGCATGTATTGATCACTGCGGGAAAGTATTGATCAC
>NW_025178746.1:1740-2215 GCF_004010195.1 Chiloscyllium plagiosum | reverse complement strand
TGACCCGACTCTGTCAATGTAATTCACACAAGGAAGAGCAGACTGACCCCACTCTGTCAATGTAACCCACCTTGGGAAGAGCAGACTGACTCCACTCTGTCAATGTAACTCACCCAGGGAAGAGCTGACTGACCCCACTCTGTCAATGTAACTCACACAAGGAAGAGCCGACTGACACCACTCCGTCAATGTAACTCACACAGGGAAGAGCAAACTAATCCCTCTCTGTCAATGTAACACACCCAGGGAAGAGCAGACTGACATCACTCTGTCAAAGTAATCCACCCAGTGAATAGCTGACCGACCCAACTCTATCAATCTAACACACCCATGCAAGAGCGGAATGACCCTACTCTGTCAATGTAACACACCAAGGCAAGAGCATACTGACCCTACTCTGTCAATGCACAGTACACAGGGAAAAGCAGACTGACGACACTCTGTCAATGTAACACACAGAGGGAAGAGCAGACTG
>NW_025178746.1:0-1693 GCF_004010195.1 Chiloscyllium plagiosum | reverse complement strand
ACAGCTGACTGACCTCACTCTGTCAATGTAACACACCCAGGGAAGATCAGTCTGACCCCACTCAGTCAATGTAAATCACCCATGGAAGAGCAGACTGACCCCACTATTTCAATGTAACTCATACAGCAAGAGCAGACTGACCCCACTCTGTCAATGTAACACATCCAGGGAAGAGAAGACTGACCACACTCTGTCCCTGTAACCCACCCATGGAAGTGCAGACTGACCCCACTCTGTCAATGTAACACACCCAGGGAAGAGCAGACTAACCTCACTCTGTGAATGTAATAAAACCAGGCAGGAGCAGACTGACCCCACGCTGATAATGTAACACACCCAGGGAAGAGCAGACTAAACTCACTCTGTCAATGTCATACAACCAAGAAGGAGCAGACTGACATCACTCTGTCAATGTATTCCAAACAGGGAAGATCAGACTGACCTCACTCTGTCAATGTAACACACCCAGGGAAGTGCAGACAGACCCCAATCTGTCAATGTAACTCACCCAGGGAAGAGCAGACTGACCCCACTCTGTCGAACAAACTTACACACCAAGGGGAGACTAACACGACTCTGTCAAAATAACACACACAGCGAAAAGCAGACTGACCCCACTCTGTCAAAGGAAGTCGCCCAAGGAAGAGCAGACTGACCCCAACCTGTTAATGGAACCTGCCCATGGAAAAGCAGACTGACTCCACTCTGTCAATGTAACACACACAGGAAAGAGAAGACTGATCCCACTCTGTCAATGTAACCCACCCAGGGAAGAGCAGACTAACTCAACTCTGTCAATGTAACTCACCCAGGGAAGAGCAGACTGACCCCACTCAGTCAATGTAACTCACACAAGGAAGAGCAGACTGACCCCACTCTGTCAATGTAACTCACCCAAGGAAGAGCAGACTGATCACTCTCTGTCAATTTTACTCTCCCAGGGAAGAGCAGCCTGACCCCTCTCTGTCAATGTAACTCACCCAGGGAAGACCAGACTGACCCCACTCTGTCAATGTAACTCACCCAAGGAAGAGCAGACTGACCCCACTCTGTCAATGTAACTCACCGAACGAAGAGCAGACTGATCACTCTCTGTCAATTTTACTCACCCAGGGAAGAGCAGACTGACCCCACTCTGTCAATGTAACTCACCCAAGGAAGAGCAGACTGAACCCACTCTGTCAATGTAACACACACGAGGAAGAGCAGACTGATCACGCTATGTCAATTTAACCCACCCTGGGAAGAGCAGACTGACCCCACTCTGTCAATGTAACTCACCCAAGGAAGAGCAGACTGACCCCACTCTGTCAATGTAACTCACACAAGGAAGAGCAGACTGACTCCTCTCTGTCAATGTAACACACCCAGGGAAGAGCAGACTGATCCCACTCTGTCAATGTAACACATCCAGGGAAGAGAAGACTGACCCACTCTGTCAATGCAGCACACCCAGGGAATAGCAGGCTGATCTCACTCTGTCAATGTAACTCACCTAGGGAATTGCAGACTGACCCCACTCTGTCAATGTCACTCACCCAAGGAAGAGCTGACGGACCCGACACTGTCAATTTAACTCTCGCTGGGAAGAGCAGACTGACACCACTCTGTCAATGTAACTCACCCAGGGAAGAGCAGACTGACCCCACTCAGTCAATGAAACTCACACAAGGAAGAGCAGACTGACCCCACT
>NW_025178745.1:0-2215 GCF_004010195.1 Chiloscyllium plagiosum | reverse complement strand
CAATGTGTAATGTTCAGTGCACAATGTTCAGTGCGCAATGTTCAGTGTGCAATGTGCAGTGTACAATGTTCAGTGTATAATGTTGTGTGTAATATTCAGTGTACAATTTTAAGTGTGTAATGTTCAGTGTACAACATTCAGTGTACATTTTTCAGTGTACAATAGTCAGTGTGTCATGGTCACTGTACAATGTTCAGTGTGCAATGCTCAGTGTGCGATGCTCAGTGCACAATGTTCTGTGAGCAATGCTCAGTGTTCAGTGTATAATGTTCAGTGTCAATGTTCAGTGTGCAATGCTCAGTATTCAGTGTACAACGGTCAGTGTACAATGTTCAGTGTGCAATGTTTAGTGCACAATATTCAGTGTAATGTTCAGTGTGCAATGTTCAGTGTGCAATGTTTAGTGTACAATGTGCAGTGCACAATGTTTAGTGTAATGTTCAGTGTGCAATGTTCATTTTTCCGTGTACATTGTTCAGTGTACAATGTTCAGTGTACAATGTTCAGTGTGTAATGTTCAGTGTGCAATGTTCAGTGTACAATGTTCAGTGTACAATGTGCAGTGTACAATGTTCAGTGTATAATGTTGTGTGTAATATTCAGTGTACAATTTTAAGTGTGTAATGTTCAGTGTGCTATGTTCAGTGTACAACATTCAGTGTACATTTTTCAGTGCACAATATTCAGTGTGTCATGTTCACTGTACAATGTTCAGTGTGCAATGTTCAGTGTGCGATGCTCAGTGTACAATGTTCTGTGTGCAATGCTCAGTGTTCAGTGTACAATGTTAATTGTGTAATATTCATTGTGCAATGTTCAGTGTACAATGTTCAGTGTACAATGTTCAGTGTGCAATGCTCAGTATTCAGTGTACAACGGTCAGTGTACAATGTTCAGTGTGCAATGTTTAGTGTACAATGTGCAGTGTACAATGTTCAGTGTAATGTTCAGTGTGCAATGTTCATTTTTCCGTGCACAATGTTCAGTGTGTAATGTGCAGTGTCCAATTTTCAGCGTACAATGTTCAGTGTGCAATGTTCAGTGTGCAAAGTTCAGTGTGCAATGTTCAGTGTACAATGTTCAGTGTGCAATGTTCAGTGTGTAATGTTCAGTGTAAAGTTCAGTGTACAATGTTCAGTGAGCAATTTTGAGTGTGCAATGTTCAATGTCCAATGATCCGTGTAATCTTCAGTGTGCAATGTTCAGTGTACAATGTGCAGTGTACAATGTTCAGTGTGCAATGCTCAGTGTGCACTGTTCAGTGTACAATGTTCAGTGTACAATGCTCAGTATTCAGTATACAATGTTCATTGTGTAATATTCATTGTGCAATGTTCAGTGCACAATGTTCAGTGTGCAATGTTCATTGTACAATGTTCAGTGCAAAGTTCAGTGTGCAATGTTCAGTGTACAATGTTCAGTGTGCAATGTTCAGTGTGCAATGTTCAAGGTACAATGATCCGTGTAATCTTCAGTGTGCAATGTTCAGTGTACAATGTGCAGTGTACAATGTTCAGTGTGCAATGCTCAGTGTGCACTGTTCAGTGTACAATGTTCAGTGTACAATGCTCAGTATTCAGTGTACAATGTTCATTGTGTCATATTCATTGTGCAATGTTCAGTGTACAATATTCAGTTTACAATGTTCAGTGTGTAATGTACCGTGTACAATGTTCAGTGTGCAATATTTAGTATTCAGTGTACAATATTCAGTGTGGAATGTTCAGTGTACAATGTTCAGTGTGCAATGTTCAGTGTAAAATATTCAGTGTAATCTTCAGTGTGCAATGTTCAGTGTGCAATGTTCAATGTACACTGTTCAGTGTGCAATGGTCAGTGTTCAGTGTACAATGTTCAGTGTGCAATGTTCAGTGTGCAATGATCAGTGTGCAATGTTCAGTGTAATGTTCAGTGTGCAATGTTCACTGTGCAATATTCAGTGTACAATGTTCAGTGTATAACGTTCCATGTGCAATCTTCAGTGTACAATGTTCAGTGTGCAATGCTCAGTATTCAGTGCACAATGATCAGTGTACAATGTTCAGTGCGCAATGTTCAGTGTGCACTGTTCAGTGTAAAATGTTCAGTGTGCAATACTCAGTATTCAGTGTACAATGTTCAGTGTTCAGTGTGCAATGTTCAGTGTTCAGTGTGCAATGTTCACTGTCCAATATTCAGTGTACAATGTTCAGTGTGCAATGATCAGTGTGCAATG
>NW_025178744.1:1739-2215 GCF_004010195.1 Chiloscyllium plagiosum | reverse complement strand
TAGATACTTTACATCAGGCTTCACGGTGAAAGACACCAGCAAAATGCCAAAACTTCAAGACAGTCAGGGTATAGAGCTAAGTATACTGACCTCAGTAAGGAGAAAGTGCTAGGGAAGGTGAAGTTGAATCAATCAGCGAGTTGGACAACAGCTCGTAGTTCTAAAGAGATATCGAAGGTAATTGTGGAGGCATTGCTGGTGGTCTTTCAGTATACGTTGGAGTGAGGGAGGACTGGTAAATGTAACCTCCCCGTTTAAGGAGAGAGGGACACAGAAGACAGGAAATTATAGAAGGGCTTATTGGATCTTTGGGTTTATGAATAGATGTGTGGAGTATAAGGACAAGGAAGTTGTGAAGTATATTGGACATGGTGTGATTAAGCTACAGCCTAACAAAAGTTATGTTTACAATGCCATTGCGAAGATCAAAGATGAAAGTACGGTTAAAACAAAGGAAATCAGTTTGAAGCAGACAG
>NW_025178744.1:0-1121 GCF_004010195.1 Chiloscyllium plagiosum | reverse complement strand
CGACATGCTCATCCTTAGCCTGTCCACTGTCAGAGGAACATCACCTGAGAGTTTACCTTTGAAGCTGAAAGCCCAATGTCCTCAATATTGACTACAGCCGCTTCAAAAGCCCTCCACCCACAGCCTTATCCCATGTCAATTTTCCCTGTATCTGCTCCATCCTTCCCACTGACCAATCACACTAACCTCATGTTACTGCATGTGCCTACGACCGCCATACCTACCCGCCACCCTTCCATATCCCATCACTCCATTTGTGGGCTCCCCTCCACCTCATCAGTCCTGACGAAAGATCAAAGATCAAAATATTGCCTTTGCTGCTCCTCTGATTCTGTCTGGTCCGCTGTGTTTATCCAGCTCCAAGCTTATTAACTCTGGCCTCCCGCACCTATAGTACTTCCTCTCTCCAAGCTGTGGAACTTAGTGGTCCATATATAAGAAGAAATAAATTTGGACATTTGAAAAGATCGCAGACACATTCGTTATTTCATAACAACCCAATACACATCTTCCAGATGAAGCAGCATTTCACTTGTACTCTTTCAATCCAGTCTCCTGTCATTGCTGCTCACAATGCAGTCTCCTTTACATTGGGGAGACCAAACAGAAACGGGTTTGAGGAACACTCCCACTCTGTCTGTGGGAATAACCCTGACCTTCTCATTGCTTCCCATTTCAATAACTTACCTTGCTCTCATGCTAAAATTTCAGTCCTGGGCTGCTGTAATGCTCCAATGAAGCACAACTCAACCTCGAGTAACACCACAGTTTTGACCTTGGTACGTTCTATCCTGAAGGAGTTTTTATTCAATTCTATACTTCCACAGCTTGACCGCATTATGGCTGTTCTCCATTCTTCACACATTCTTTCTCCTGGTTTCCCAATGAACTTGTCCTGTTTGTGAATCGTTTGCCTTGCACTTAATTAAGGAACCCATTTCCCCCCTTCACAATCTAATTAGTACTCATTTTACATTTTATTCTCTTTTACCCGAAATAAAAGTCAATTTGTCAGTGGCATTGCTCCTCTACACCATCTTGTTTCCTGTCACTCCTCCTCTACCTCGGTCAAGGGATTTAAAAGCCCGTTTTCCAATCCTTTTCGGTTCTGAAGAGGAGTC
>NW_025178743.1:0-2215 GCF_004010195.1 Chiloscyllium plagiosum | reverse complement strand
TTTCCTGCCTTTTCTGTACCTTCCGGAGGTGTTTCTCTGTGGGATGGCGGATGGGGATGTATCCAATCCCAGCTCCCGGGGGGCGGGGCTCTCCATTCCCTGAAACAGGCCTCACCACAGCAGCCTCAGTTTTGATAACAGCAGCCTGTGTGTTTGTGTGTGTTCTGTGATGTCCCATTATCATCCATATGTTTATCCAATGACTATTTAAATGCCATTTAAGGTTGGCGAGTCTACGACTGTTGCAGGCAGAACGTTCCACACCCATACTGCTCTCGAACCTACCTCTGACATCTGTCCTATATCTGTCACCCCTCAATTTTAAGCTATGTGTCCGTCCTGCTAGACATCACCATCCAAGGGAAAAAGGCTCCCTCTGTCCACCTTATCTAATCCGCTGATAATCTTCTATGATTCTATGAAGTCATCTCTGGGGAGATTGGATGCCTTCTCACAGAGAGCTTTAGGGAACATCTCCAGGACACCCGCACCAATCTACCCCACCACTGAACATTTCCACTCCCCCTCACATTCTGCTGAGTACATGCAGGTCCTAGGCCTCCCCCACCGGCATTCCCTCACCACCCAACGCCTGGAGCAAGTACACCTTATCTTCCACCTCAGAACACTCCAAACCCAGGGCATCAATGTTGACTTCACCAGTTTCCTCATTTCCCCTCCCCCCATCTTACCCCAGTTCCAACCTACCAGCTCAGCATTCTCCTCATGACCTGTCCTACCTGCCAATCCTCCTAACCACCTATCCACTCACCCTCCTCTCTGACCTACCACCTTCATCCCCATCTCCATCCACCTATTGCACTCTCAGCGACCTTCTTCCTAGTCCCACCCATTTATCTCCTGCCTCATTCCTGATGAAAGGCTTTTGCCTAAAATGTCAATTTTCCTGCTCCTCAGATGCTGTCTGACCTGCTGTGCTTATCCAGCACCACTCCCATCTTTCCTCCATACCAGGCAACCTCTTGGTAAATCTCCTCTGCACCTTTGCAATGTTTCCACGTCCCTCCTATAATACACCATATGCAGCCACACCAGAGTTTTGTATAGCTGCAACATGACCTCATGGTGTATATATGTGAATGTCGAGTATCTAAGTCTGTGAAGGGGTGCATGTGTGAGTGTGGGAGTGTGTGTATGTGGGAGTGTGTTTGTGTGTCTGGGGTTGGGGGTTGTGAGCGTCTGTGTGAGAGAGTGTACATGTGTGTGCATGAGTGTCGAGTTGGTCTAAGTCTGAGAGGATGCATGTGTGAGTGCGTGTGTCTGTAAGGGTGTGTGGGAGTGTCTGTGTATACGTGTGTCCGTGTGTGTTTAGGAGTGCCTGTGTGTGTGTGTGTATAGTGCAATGGTGGTCACCTGTAGTGTGACATGAACCCATGGTCCTGGTTGAGGCCCTCCCTATGGGTATGGAACATAGCTATCAGCGTCTGCTTGGCCTCTTTTTGCTGCTGCCTGTCCCAAAGTGCGCCTTGGAGTATGGTCACCCGAAGGTCCGAGGTCGAATGTCCTGGACCACTGAAGTATTCCCCAACTTGGAGGGAACACTCCTGTCGGTTGATTTTTGTGAGGTGCCCATTCATCCATTGCCGTAGCCTTTGCACGGTTTCCCCAATGTACCATGCCTCAGAGCATCCTTGCCTGCAACATATAAGATAGACAATGTTGGCTGAGTCACATGAGTACCTGCCATGTACATGGTGGGAGCTGTCCCCAAGTGTAATGGTTGTATCCATGTCCATACTCTGACACATCTTGCAGCGCCTACTGTGACAGGGTTGTATGGAGATGTCCTGAAAGCCGGGCAGCTTGCTACCAACAATGATCTGTTTGAGGTTTGGCGGTTGTTTAAAAGCAAGCAATGGAGATGTGGGGACTGTCTTGGCGAGGTGCTCATCCTCATTGACAATGTGTTGCAGGTCACGAAGAACATGGCGTAGTTTTTCAGCTCCTGGGAAGTACTGGGTGGCAACTTTCAGGGCTCTGTGCAAAAGGACACTGAGGGGGAGAGCGGCGCATGCGCGGGGCTGTCACTGCTCCCAAAGCCGATTGTTCCTGCGGAGAGGAGCGCATGCGTGAGGCCCTGCCCCCGCGCGGCCATTGAGGAGCATTTACTCAGTGAGTGGAAGCGGTTTGTTTGAAACAGACCGCAATGGAGAGCTCCGAGCCCAGGGAAGGGAGGGAACAGCAGGGGCTCCTT
>NW_025178742.1:0-2214 GCF_004010195.1 Chiloscyllium plagiosum | reverse complement strand
CACTCTTATGTGTCACTATCTTCCTGACCCGATCACACTGTGTTACTATCACCCTGATCCCATCACACTTACTGCGTCACTATCACCCTAACACACTAACACCTGCTGCATCACCATCACCCTGATCTCCCTCACACTTACTGCGTCTATATCACCCTGATCCACGCAGACTTACTGCGGCACTATCACCCTGACCCTATCACACTTACTGCGTCACTAACACTCTGACCCCATCACACTTACTGCGTAACTATCACCCTGATCCCCTCGCACTTACTGCGTCACTATGACCATGACCCCATCACACTTTCTGCTTCACTATCACTCTGACCCCATCACACTTACTGCATCACTATCACCCTGCTCCCATCACACTTACTGCGTCACTATCACCCGGCCAACATCACACTTACTGCATCACTATCACCCTATCCCCATCACACTTACTGTGTCACTATCACCCGGTCCACATCACACTCACTGTGTCACTATCACCCTGAGCCCCTCACATTACGTGTCACTATCTTCCTGACCCGATCACACTGATCCCCACCCTGAGCCCCTCACACTTACGTGTCACTATCTTCCTGACCTGATCACACTGTGTCACTATCACCCTGATCCCATCACACTTACTGCGTCACGATCACCCTGACACACTAACACCTGCTGCATTACCATCACCCTGACCCTCTCACACCTACTGCGTCTCTGTCACCCTGATCCACTCAGACTTATTGCGGCACTACCACCCTGACCCAAACACACTTAATGCGTCACTATCACCCTGACCCTATCACACTTGCTGTGTCACTATCACCCTAACCCCATCACACTTACTGCATCAGCATCAACCTGATCCCATCACACTTACTGCATCACTATCACCCTGTCCCGCTCACACTTACTGCATCGCTATCACTCTGACCCCATAACGCTTATTGCATCACTATCACACTGACCACCTCACACTTCGTGTGTCACTATCATCCTCACCCCATCACACTTACTGCATCACTATCACACTGACCCCATCACACTTATTGCATCACTCTCACCCTGATCCCATTACACTCACTGCATCAGTATTACCCTGAGCCCCTCACTCTTACGTGGCACTATCTTCCTGACCCGATCACACTGCGTCACTATCACTCTGACCCCATCACACCTAAAGTGTCATTATCACCCTGATAACATCACACATACTGCGTCACTATCACCCTGATCCCATCACTTTTACTGCGTAACTATCACCCTGATCACCTCACACTTACTGCGTCACTATGACCATGACCCCATCACACTTTCTGCTTCACTATCACTCTGACCCCATCACACTTACTGCGTCACTATCACCCTGATCCCCTCACACTTACTGCGTCACTATCACCCTGACACACTAACACCTGCTGCATCACCATCACCCTGACCCTTTCACACTTACTGCGTCTCGATCACCCTGATCCACTCAGACTTACTGCGGCACTATCACCCTGACCCAAACACACTTAGTGCGTCACTATCACCCTGACCCTATCACACTTGCTGTGTCACGATCACCCTAACCCCATCACACTTACTGCATCATCATCACCCTGACCCCATCACACTTACTGCATCACTATCACCCTGTCCCGCTCACACTTACTGCATCGCTATCACTCTGACCCCATAATGCTTATTGCATCACTATCAGACTGACCACCTCACACTTAGTGTGTTACTATCATCCTCATCCCATCACACTTACTGTGTTTCTATCACACTGACCCTTCACACTTACTGCATCACTACCACCCTGACCCCATCACACTCACTGCATCAGTATCACCCTGACACACTAACACCTGCTGCATCACCATCACCCTGACCCCCTCACACTTTCTGCGGCATTATCGCCCTGACTCCAACACACTTAGTGCATCATTATCACCCTGACCCTATCACACTTGTTGTGTCACTATCACCCTGTCACTATCACTCTGACCCCCTCACCCTGCTGCTTCCCTATCAACCTGACCCCATCACACATACAGCGTCACTATCACCATGACCCCATCACACTTACTGCGTCACTATCACCCTGACCCCATCACACTTATTGCATCACTATCACCCTGACCCCATCATACTTACTGCGTCACTATCACACTGATCCCATCACACTTATTGCATCATTATCACCCTGACCCCATCACATTTACTGCATCA
>NW_025178741.1:0-2214 GCF_004010195.1 Chiloscyllium plagiosum | reverse complement strand
AGATCTCCGACTTCGGTCTTGTTAATTTCTATTTAATTAATTTCAAATGACCTCTCTCTTCATGTACGAACATTAACTCAAAGGAAGTAAACTGAGTAGATTTATTTGAGGCATCTCCGATGGCAAGCAATTTAATGGGGCACCTTTATCCCAATCATTCAGTCAATCCTGACAGGACTGCAGATGCTGAAGATCAGAGTTGAAAACTGTGTGGCTGGAAAAGCACAGCAGTTCAGGCAGCATCCGAGGGGCAGGCGAGTTGACGTTTCAGACACAAATCCTTCATCAGGAATGTGGGGGGGGGGGGCAAGGGAGGGGGAAGGGAGCTGAGAAATAAATAGGAGGGTGGGGGTGGAGCTGGGTTGGAGGGAGCTTGGAAGGCTATAGGTAGATGCAGGTGGGGGTAATGGTGATAGGTCGGAGAGGAGGGTGAAGTGGATAGGTGGTAGGACAGCTCGAACCCTCAAACTATACAGCATCAACGTTGACTTCACCAAATTCCAAGTCTCCCCTCCACAACCTCATCCCAGATCCAATCGTTCAAATTAGCATCGCTCTCTTGAACTGTCCCAACTTTCCATCTTCCTTCCCACCAATCCAGTCTACCCTCCACTCCGACATAAAACTATCACTCCCAACTACATCATCCGATCACCTTCCCAGTGACCCTCCGGCCAGCCCATCTCCTACTGTCCTATTTATCTATCAGCCCCCTGATCTGTTGTGCTTTTCCGGCGCCTCACTTCTCAAATACTAGAGACTGAGCAGATCCAGTATCTCACAAAATGATAATTTCTTGTCGACACATCCTCCCCCCCCCCCCCCACCCCCCACTTTTCTAAGTAAAATCTATCCACATAGGCGAATTCATTACAGAGATCAGACACTAACTCCATACCCAGCCCCTGCCAAGGATGTACACTCTCCTGCAGCTCCTCGGCTGTAATTCGGGTCTCTTTAACCGGTTTCACTAATGTCACAGGCTTAACCTCTTTTACCACATTTTTTCCCAAAGTGACTTCTTTCAACCACAGCACTGAGTGCCCCAGCTGACTGCAATGAAAACACCTTTTCCCAGTGCCCTTCTAAAACCATAGGTACTGTAATTTTATGTGTTCCGCTCCGATATAGTGAGAAGACCTGAGACCTTTTACCACCTTTTAACCCCTTATGCTTCTTTTTTCACTTGCGGTAAATTATTGCCACTGTGATTTGCTCTATGTCTTGTAGCGTAGGATCTCCCCATCTCCCAATTTCTATTCTTCACAGGATGAAAATCCTCCCAGAAGCTAAATTTAATCTTATGCACCGATGCATATCGACCTGCCATTTCTGCCACGCTTCTCACTTCTTGAACTTCCTGTTCATTCATTTGAATTCTTAACATCTCTGGTAGTGAGTTTTTCAACTGCTCCAGCAGAATAATCTCCCTTTGAGCTCCATTTTTAAGGCCCACACCCATCTATCAAAATGACTGTGTTAATTCTTTCAAACTCAACATAACTCTGACCTCATTCCGTCTCTATATTTCTGAACCTCTGTCTATATGCTTCTAGTACCAATTCATAAACACTCAAAATGGCCTGTTTGACAACTGCATAATCTCTTGATCCCTCATCTGCTAGCGCTGCACACTAGTTGTGCCCACCAGCTTAGTCTGAACTAGCATTACCCACACGTTCACTGGACACACCATCTGCCATGCCAATATTACCAAAGTAATAAACAAAGGTTTTGACATTCTTCTCATCGAAATACGGCAATGTATTAACATAGTTGTATACATCCCTACGTCCCCCCTTCATCTTCATCCTGCTAATTTAACTTTCTTATCTAATTCCCAACTTCTGAATTTCAAATTCTCTCTTTCTTTTTCGCCTCTTTCTCTTACTCTTTTTTACTCTCTCACGCTTTCTGTCTCTTTCTTTATCTTCTAACTCCAGTTGCCATATTTGCAATTTAAGTTTCTCTCACTCGACTGCAGTTACCTGTTTGTCTGATACATCAAAGTGCTTAACCAATTCCATTACAATATCAGCTTTTCTTTTGTCCCTGGTTAAACCCAATTCTAATATATTTGTTAATTCTAAAAGTATGCCCTTCCTCTGTCTTTCTAAACTTTCTTGGCAAACCTGAGAATCATCTTCAGATCCCAGAACCTCTTTAGTCATGTTAAAAGCCATTTCTTTTAATTTAACCAACCCCAAGGAAACA
>NW_025178740.1:1085-2214 GCF_004010195.1 Chiloscyllium plagiosum | reverse complement strand
CCCTCTGCCTGTTCGTTGTTGGTCTTAACTGTATTGATATTAGTCTCCAAATCCTCCTCAGTCACTGCACCTGTGGACAAACTGCTGTGGGATTTCCCCACCGACGATACACACTAGTTTAAACCCCACTGAGGGATAATAGCAAATCTGCCTGCCAGGAAATTGTTGCCAGTTCAGGTCTGTCCCGTCCTTCTTGTGTATATCCTACTGAGCCGGAAATCCCAATGATCCACAAATCGGAGATTCCTGTCAGTTCAGGTTCACCCCATCCTTCTTGTATATATCCTACCGACCTGGGAATCCCAATGATCCACATATCAGGGATTGCTGCCAGATCAGGTCCATCCCGTCCTTCTTGTGCATATCCCACCGAGTCGGAAATTCCAATGATCCACTTATCAGAAGCACTGCCATTCTCCCAGCGTTTTGGTCATGTATGTAAGTGTGCCACCTTCCTATTCCTAACCTCACTCGCACGTGGCATATTCTAGTGTCACCAAATTTCAAATATCCTTTCTGCACAACACTAGCAAGGCCTTTCCTCTAAACTGGATAGACTTGATAATAAAAACTTCAATGACCTCAATAACCAGGAAAGTGGAGTCCACTGACTCAGTCCAATGACCGGAGCATCTCATATCTATCACCTCCACCAAACCTGGTTGACAAGTTATACATATGGACCATCTATTTGCAGATGGAAGAGGATAAACAGAATACTACAAAGTGTCTGAGCAGATGGATGTCATTCAGCCTGTTTACTCTGCTTTGCTATTCAATTGGATTTTAGTTATTCTGATCCTTGCAATGACTGTGTCTTCACCCAGGATCCCCAGCGGGTCAAAAAGTACACAGTGTCATTGTGTGCACAGTCCTGCGAAGGGAGTATCCAGTGCCAGGCGATGGGGTGTGGGGAGTCCCAGAGGTGGCACAAGGAAAGGCTGCATGTACTGACGATGGACAGAGGGACTGAAAGAGATGGAATGGGTATAAAGGGACACTGCACTCAGACAAGTGGCCGGGCAAGATTCCTAAACACCCAGGGAACCCGAGAACCACGGCTGCTTTTACAAAAAACATGATGGGCATCACATTTGCTGCATTTCTCCATCAAACAAAAGCAAAAATA
>NW_025178740.1:0-661 GCF_004010195.1 Chiloscyllium plagiosum | reverse complement strand
AGGTCAGATGGTGTAGAATCTGTGTCGGTAGAATTGAGGAATCAAAAAGGTGAAAAAAATGCAGTTGGAGTTATGCACATGCCGCCAAACAGCAGTCAGGAGATGGGGTGCAAGATATACCAGGAACTAGAAAGATCTGTAGGGAAGGCAACGTTACAGGGATCATGTCAGATTTCATTGTGCAGGTGGACTGGGAATTCAGGTTTTCAGTGATTTGCAGGAAAGGAATTTGTGGAATGGCTATGAGATGGCATTTCGGAGCAGCTTGTGCAGGCAGACTAGATGAGGGGAGCTTAAGGTGAAGGAAATCATAGGAGGCAGTGATCATAATATGATTGAATTTACTCAAGATGGAAAAGTTAAAATCAGAAGTAACAGAATTACAGCTGAAGAAAGGCAATTGCAGAGGCATGAGAAAGGGGCTGGGTAGAATTGACTGGGAGCGGGGCCCAGCAGGAAAGATAGTGCAACAGCAATGGCAGGAGATTTTTGGAGTAATTCAGGATACAGCAGAATTTTATCCTGAGGAAAAAGAGTCTTGTACAGAGAGGATGAGGCAACCATAGCTGACTAGGAAAGTCAGGTGTAACGTTAAAGCAAAAGCAAAAGCATATAATGTGGCGAAGGACAGTGGGAAACCGGAGGATTGGGAAGCTGACAA
>NW_025178739.1:0-2214 GCF_004010195.1 Chiloscyllium plagiosum | reverse complement strand
TGAATCTCGATCAGTGACAGGGATTGAATCTCATTCAGTGACAGGGATTGAGATAGAACCAGTGACAAGGATTGAACCTCAGTCAGTGACAGGGACTGAATCTCAGTTAGTGACTGGGATTGAATCTCAGTCAGAGACAGGGATTGAATCTCAGGCAGAGATAAGGATTGAGCCTCAGTTAGTGACAGGGATTGAATCTCAGTCAGTGACAGGGATTCAATCTCAGTCATTGACAGGGATTGACACTCAGTCAGTGACTGAGAATGAATCTCAGTCAGTGACGGAGATTGAATCTCCATCTGTTACAGGATTGAGCCTCATTCAGTGACTGGAATTGAACCTCAGTCAGTGACGGAGATTGAATCTCCATCTGTGACAGGATTGAACCTCAGTCAGTGACAGGGATTGAACCTCAAAGAGTGACAGGGATTGAATCTCAATCAGTGGCCGGGATTGAACCTCAGTCTGTGACAGGAATTGAATCACAGTCAGTGACAGGAATTGAATCTCAGTCAGTGACAGGGATTGAACCTCAGTCTGTGACAGGAATTGAATCACAGTCAGTGACAGGAATTGAACCTCAGTCAGTGACAGGGATTGAACCTCAAAGAGTGACAGGGATTGAATCTCAATCAGTGGCCGGGATTGAACCTCAGTCAGTGACAGGAATTGAATCTCAGTCAGTGACAGGGATTGAATCTCAGTCAGTGACAGGGATTAAATCTCAGTCTGTGACAGGGATTGAACCTCAGTCAGTGACAGGGATTAATCCTCAATCAGTGACAGGGATTGAGACACAACCAGTGACAGGGATTGAATCTCAGTCAGTGACAGGGATTAAATCTCAGTCTGTGACAGGGATTGAACCTCCGTCAGTGACAGGAATTAAGCCTCAATCAGTGACAGGGATTGAGACAAAACCAGTGACAGGGATTGAATCTCAATCAGTGACAGGAATTGAACCTCTGTCAGTGACAGGGATTGAACCTCAGTCAGTGACAGGGATTCAAACTCAGTCAGTGACAGGGATTGAGACACAACCAGTGACAGGGATTGAATCTCAGTCAGTGACAGGGATTAAATCTCAGTCTGTGACAGGGATTGAACCTCAGTCAGTGACAGGAATTAAGCCTCAATCAGTGACAGGGATTGAGACAAAACCAGTGACAGGGATGGAATCTCAATCAGTGACAGGAATTGAACCTCTGTCAGTGACAGGGATTGAACCTCAGTCAGTGACAGGGATTCAAACTCAGTCAGTGACAGGGATTGAACCTCAGTCTGTGACAGGAATTGAATCTAAGTCAGTGACAGTGATTGAACCTCATTCAGTGACAGGGATTCAAACTCAGTCAGTGACAGGGATTGAACCTCAGTCTGTGACAGGAATTGAATCTAAGTCAGTGACAGGGATTGAACCTCATTCAGTGACAGGGATTCAAACTCAGTCAGTGACAGGGATTGAACCTCAGTCTGTGACAGGAATTGAATCTAAGTCAGTGACAGGGACTGAGCCTCGTCAGTGACAAGGATTGAACCTCAGCCAGTGACAGGGATTGAACCGCAGTCAGTGACAGGAATTGGCTCTAAGCCAGTGACAAGAATTGAATCTCAGTCAGTGCCAGGGAGTGACCGTCAGTCAGTGATAGGAATTGAATGTCAGTCAGTGACAGGCAGTAATCCTCAGTCAGTAACAGGAAGTGAATCTCAGTCAGTGACAGGGATTGAACCGCAGTCAGTGACAGGGAATGAACCGCAGTCAGTGACAGGGATTGAATCTCATTCAGTGACAGGGATTCAAACTCAGTCAGTGACAGGGATTGAACCTCAGTCTGTGACAGGAATTGAATCACAGTCAGCTCCAGGGTTTGAATCTCAGTCAGTGACAGGGACTGAATCTCAGTCAGTGACCGGGATTGAATCTCAGTCAGAGACAGGTATTGAATCTCAGTCAGAGACAGGGATTGAATCTCAGTCAGTGACAGGGATTCAATCTCAGTCATTGACAGGTATTGACACTCAGTCAGTGACTGAGAATGAATCTCAGTCAGTGACAGGGATTGAGCCTCATTCAGTGACTGGAATTGAACCTCAGTCAGTGACGGAGATTGAATCTCCATCTGTGACAGGATTGAACCTCAGTCAGTGACTGGGATTGAATCTCAATCAGTGACAGGGTTTTGAGACTCAGTCAGTGACAGGGATTGACTCTCA
>NW_025178738.1:0-2214 GCF_004010195.1 Chiloscyllium plagiosum | reverse complement strand
TATAGGCTAGGGCTGTTTTCCCTGGAGCGTCGGAGGCTGAGGGGTGACCTTACAGAAGTTTATGAGTGGCTTGGATAGGGTAAATAGACAAAGTCTTTTCCCTGGGGTAGAGGAGTCCAGAACAAGAGGGCATAGGTTTAGGGTGAGAGGGGAAAGATATAAAAGAAACTGCAGAGGGTGGTATGTGTATAGAATGAGCTGCCAGAGGAAGTGGTGGAGGCTGGTACGATTGCATCATTTAAATGGCATTTGGATGGGTATATGAATAGGAAAGGTTTGGAGGGATATGGGCCGGGTGCTGGCAGGTGAGAATACTTTGGGTTGGGATATCTGGTCGGCATGGACGGGTTGGACCGAAGGGTCTGTTACCATGTTGTACATCTCTATGACTCTACGACAAAACTGCAGGCCAGGGAGTGATCCACGGGCACAGACACTTGCACACTCTCTTCTCAGATATTGGCATGCAGCATCTGGCAAGTCCTTTAGACCATCCTAGCCCCTCACCATCACACCGGCAGCTAGCTCTGAAGCACAGACTTATATTGCAGGGCATATTCACCACTACCATAGAACATAGACATAGAAAAGTACAGCACAGAACAGGCCCTTTGGCCTACAATGTTGTGCCGAGGTTTAATCCTAATGTAAAATATAGTAACTTAACCTACGTATCCCTCAACTCACTGCTATCCATGTGCATGTCCAGCAGTCACTTAAATGTCCCCAATGACTCTGCTTCCACCACCACAGCGGCAACGCATTCCATGCATTCACAACTCTCTGCGTAAAGAACCTACCTCTGACATCTCCTTTATACCTTCCTCCTCATATCTTCAAATATGACTCCTCGTACCATTCAATCCTGCCCTGGGGAAAAGTCTCTGGCTATTGTCTCTATCTATTCCACTCATTATCCTGTATACCTCGATCAGGTCTCCTCTTTTCCTCCTTCTCTCCAGAGAGAAAAGTCTGAGCTTATTCAACCTCTCTTCATAAGGCAAGCCCTCCAGTCCAGGCAGCATCCTGGTAAACCTGCTTTGCATCCTCTCCAAAGCCTCTGTATCTTTCCTATAGTAGGGTGACCACTACTGGTAACAGTAGCTGAAAATGTGTTGCTGGAAAAGCGCAGCAGGTCAGGCAGCATCCAGGGAACAGGAGAATCGACGTTTCGGGCATAAGCCCTTCTTCAGGAATTCTTGAAGAAGGGCTTATGCCCGAAACGTCGATTCTCCTGATCCCTGGATGCTGCCTGACCTGCTGCGCTTTTCCAGCAACACATTTTCAGCTCTGATCTCCAGCATCTGCAGACCTCACTTTCTCCTACTGGTAACAGTATTCTATTCTATCCATGCCTCTCATCATGTTGTACTGAAAGGTTACTTTGAACCCAGTGTTAGGCACCTGGTTCACTGATGGGATCAGGCTGCATCTCAGAGCTGCTTTGTTACACTCTTAACATTTGTCACTAAGCACCAAATGACATGTCTGGAGAACGGGTTTCTTGCCTGGCTTTGCTACTGAGTGCAGTCACACAATGAGGCAGCTTGCTTTGCTGCTCAGTAGCTATATAGTCCTGTGCTGGACAACTCACTGACAACAATATAACTTTGTGTACAGAGAGAACCAAACATGAGGGCTGTTTTCTGCACAGCTCACCTATTTTCATCTACTAATGGTCCCTATGAACAAAGGTCAAAGAATAGTACAGTGCAGGAACAGGCCGGTCAGCCCACCAAGATTGTGCCCACATGTGATGCCTCTCTAAACTCACACACATTTGCTGCTACATGGTCCATATCCCTCTATTCCCTATCCATTCATGTATCTGTCAAGACATCTCTTAATTATTGTTATCATATCCACTCCCACCACCTCCTCTGGCAGTGTATTCCAGGCACTGGAATAAAACTAGAAAAAAAACTAGCTGCTCACAGCTCCCTTACGCTTTCCCCCTTTTTTCTTCAACCTATATCCCCTAGTAATTGGCATTTCTCCCTTGGAGAGAAGACACTGACTATCCATTCTATCAATGCCTTTCATCATGTTGTACACTTCTATCAGGTCGCCCTTCATCTTTCAACATTTAAGTGAAAATTATGATCAGTTCTTCCTTCTACCTGGCTATTACCTATGCCATTGTCTAGGAGAAAGTGAGGACTGCAGATGCTGGAGACCAGAGTCGAGAGTGTGGCACTGGGAAAGCACAGCAGG
>NW_025178737.1:0-2214 GCF_004010195.1 Chiloscyllium plagiosum | reverse complement strand
ACAGAATTCTGTAAAGCCTGGATAGTTCTATTATAGCCAACACATACAGGATCGGCCAAGTGGCCGCGATCTGTGCTGCAACTTTCTGATAAATTTATTCCGACATTTGGATATCAAGTCTGATGAAGCTCATAAATTCTCAAATTCTACTTGAGTTTAATATGCCGGAGAAATGTCAAATAAATCACATTGATCTCATTCTGCAGACTTTAGTCCGCAGCCCTGCATGTTCCAGCATCTCAGTTACATCCATAACCTTTTGTCCCAATGTGATCCTGGTTACTGCCTCTGCCACCCCATCAGTGAGTTCCTGCTCCTCACCATCTCCGAGTGAAATTAAGTCACAGACTTCTGAGAAATAGTTTCAATCTAAAACCTTCCGTTTCTGACCTCTCTGTTACTGAATAGCTCCTCCCTGTCCAATCGATCTGGATTCCTCAGCATTTTATCACTTCAATTAAATCTCAGCTCATCCTCCTCGGAAATCATCCCCATCCTATCCAACGTTTCCTCAGAGCAGAAATTTCCAATTGGAGAAACATTCTTATCAATCTCCTCTGTACCCTCTCTGGTGTGATCACATCAACCCTGGAATGTGGGGATCAGAAATGTGTGCAGTACTTTAGCTGTGGTCAAATGAGTGTTCCTGACATTTCCCGTATCACCTCGTTTTCTTGTGGTTGTCGCTCAGACAAGAAGTGTCTTGGATTTCCCACACGGAACTGGATGTGCACTCCATGAGGCTGGGATTCTGTACCATGTGTTTATTTGTTAACTAATCCTAAATTAACTTCAGATTAAAACAAGATTATCAGCTACCCACCAATCAACTTCTTCCATTATACTCAAGTCACCCTACTTTTTAAAAATATCTTTAAAATTATTACTATCTAAACACAACAGGCGTTAATTTGCTGATCAAGTATTCAGATGTCCCCACTGTTAAATCACTTGAAGATTATCTTTACCTTCAGCTACATTTGGTGAATTGAACACTGATTGAAAATATATGAATATCAAAAGGACTTGAGTTTTATGATAATTAATCCAGTCTGACATTCTTGTTGGTTAATATCTTGAAGAGAACTGTCCTCAGAGCTCCAGCTGTGTTCTGACTTCATTGACAACAGTCCATGGCTGGACTGCAGATCTTCGATCTGTTCTGTTGTTTCCCGGATTGCTTCACTCTGTCTATCACTTGCTGCTTCTGCTGTTAGGCACACAAGTAGTCCTCTTTGGTAACTTCATCTGGTTAACACCTCATTTTTAGGTATTCATGTTGCTTTTACTGTAAGTTTTGTTGGAGTACAATTTTACTGCTGTTGGTGGAAGGAAAGAGCTAAACTCTTACACTGTCGGCCCCATACACAAGAAGCTACATGCAGTATCATGAACACTGAAAGGCCAGGACATGAAACACGAGCAACTCTGTACAATGATGCAGGATCACAATTGCAGCAAGGGGAGTTTATGATCCAACCCGACATAGGAGTACGGAAAGAGGCAGCTGATCAGATTGTCTCATTCAGAGTCACAAAGAGACTCGGTGAGATTATTGTACTGTTGGGGGTGAGGATGGAGGAGGTTGGGGAGATGGAGAGCCCTTCAAAAGAAACTAATCTGCCTGAGAGTTATGGGATTGACTTGATTGCCATACATTTAACAGAAAGTTAATTGAAACTGTTTTTATCAACAATAGATAACAAGGCATCAGAAACAAATCCCAGAATACATGGTTCAGAGCTGGATGTCAATAGCTCATCAACATCTAACTCTTGCAATGAATAAAGGAAAATAAAAGTCTCTACCCAGTGTGAATCTGCATGTTCAACGATGTTGTGAACCCTTTATCAAAAGCTTTCTGAAAGTCCAGGTACACTACATCAACTGGACACACACACACACACAAACACACACAGAGCAGATGAACAGCTTCTCCCCAGTCTGACTGTTTTGGCCAGTTTCCAGGTGGGATGGGTAAAGAATTCCCTTCTGGCATTCCCCACATTTCCAGAGTCGGTCCCTAGTGTGGCTGCACTGGTGTTTTGCCATTTCAGATAAATGCTGGCAGACTGTTATATACACTGTTACACCCCCCTCCCCTCCCCCACACCCGAACCCAGTATAAAACTGTAAACATTATCTCTTGCTGTGGAAGGACAGACTGTATTAGTCTGTGTAGGAACATTGAGCAGATTTACCTAAATGACAATG
>NW_025178736.1:0-2214 GCF_004010195.1 Chiloscyllium plagiosum | reverse complement strand
TTGGTCATCCAGAATGAATAGTTAGTGATAATTGCACATAATGTACATCACAAGAGTTTACAGACTAAAGCGGAAAGGTATCCAGCTCATTACCACCCAGTCACAAATGATTTGGCAGATAGGTTGGTTCAGATAATGAAATATTCCTTAAGGGTAACTTGAGAACAAAGATCGCAATCCAAAAGATTGATCTCATTTTTATTAACATACTGGAAACAACCTACTCAACAACTCAAAGTTCTCCAGCATTGTTCACGATAAAGCATTAGTTGCGTAAAATATTTGATTTGCTGAACCACCCCATGACAAATGACTTCGATGACAGGAAACAATTGAGAGAATGAGAGAGTTTTACAATGAGAGAACAAGGCTAAATGCTAAGTTTTCCAAAGAAAGAAGTAACGATGAAGGATTATAACACGGGTGAGAAGTCAGTACCAGCCATCATTGTCACACAGACTGGACCGGTACAGATGTGAGATGATGTAGTATGGAGAAGATATGCAGATCAACTCTTGGAAACCAGTTTGAATGTATCAAGGACAACACTGAAGATCCACAAAGAACAAAATTCATTAATCTGTGAATGCACAATGCGTACAATTGCCCCCAGCAGGACCTCGCTTGTAAAGATTTATATTCCCAACATCTCTTTCTCTAACCCACCCCCGAAAGGAAAAACAGCAATATACTGCATGAAGTGGCAGCCATTTGAGATCTCACTGTTGAGCAGTTGAATTTGACAAAAAAGTTGTAAGGTTCGAGCTCCATGTTCTCGACATTATCCCTCCATCCTCATTGAACTTTCAGCCTCCCCTCATTTCCACCCCTTTATATTACTAATATGTACTATGTTAATATGTACACAAGTTACCCCAAGAAACCATGGCCTTGTGAGTTACCAAGGCAACATGCAGTTCAAGCCCATACTCATTGGAATTTAGAAGAATGAGAGGAAATCTTATTGAACATACAAGAATCTTAGAGGTCTTGACAGGGTAGATGTGGAAAGTTTGTTTTCCCTTGTTGAAGAGTGTCGGATCAGACAGCATAATCTCAGAGTAAGGAATCACATATTTCAACAGGGAGAGGGGGATTTTCTTCTCTCAGAAGGTAATGAGCCTGTGGACTGTTGAGGCTGGATCATTGAGAATATTCAAGGCTGAGATAGACAGATTTTTAATTAATAAGGGAATTAAGGGTTATGGGGAAAAGGCAAGAAAGTAGAATTAAGGATTATTAGATCAGTTATGACCTCACTGAATGTTAAAGCAGACTTGATGGGCTGAATGGCTTACTTTTACTGCTACATCTTAATTAACAGGGATTTGAGCATGAAATCTGGGTGGACACTTAATTACAGCTTCAGAGGAGTGCCGTTTGTTGAAGGTGTATCCATTAATACTATAAGGAGAGGAGCAGGAATGTTCTATTGGTGTCATTTATCCAGCATTTCTTAAAATAGCTTAACTAGTCATTAATCTCATAGTTGTTTGTGGGATGTCACTGATTGAAAATTGGCTGTGTATTTCTTATAAAAACAGTAGTGACTGCTCTTCAAAAGTGTTTTCTTGGCTGCAGACTACACTGAGACATCCTGAGATGAAGAAATGATCTATATATATGTATATATGCATGGAAGCTTCTTCTTTCTACGGACATAAAGTACATGTAAAAAGTTCCATTTGCCAGCTACGTGACTACTTTCTCAACAATGGGAAGAATTTGCTTGGACATGAATGTGATCATGGCAATAAATTTTTGAGTTTGTCAGCAATGTAATGATTGTGTACATGAACAGCATGCAATAGATTAGCTTGCATCAGTTACAGTATAACTTAGATCATGTAGAAAGTCACAACTTAAAAAGAACTCAAGGTTGCCATTTTAGTTTTCATTAAACATAGTTCATGTCTTCCAGCACTGAACAATGGAAACAGAAAGAGCAAAGCTCTGTACATTTGTGGAAGCACAAATCCATTGCAAAAATCCATTGGTGTAAGTAAATATTCATATACTCTTCAAAGAAAGCTTTGTAGTGTTATTACCTGACCCAGTTCATTTTTTTAAAAAAAAAATTATTCTTTTCTTTTAGGATTAATCCAAAATACAAAGAAAATTCCCTGTATCCAGAAAGTAAAACAATGCAAAAAAAAAGCAATTCATTGTAAAGATGTCTCCCAGCTCTTTACCCCTCCCTCTAACATTTTTATA
>NW_025178735.1:0-2214 GCF_004010195.1 Chiloscyllium plagiosum | reverse complement strand
TTACACTCACAGAGCATAGAACATGACAGCGCATTACAGGCCCTTTCGGGAACCACTTAGCTAATAAAGGAAGTTAGACTCATAGAACATAGAACATAGAACATGTTCGGCAGGCCTGTTCTGTGCTGTATTGTTCTATGTTCTATGTTCTAACATGATAGCACAGCACAGGCACTTTATGGAACCAATCGGCAAATAAAGGAAGTTAGACTCATCGAACAAAGATCATTACAGCGCAGATCAGGCCCTTTAATGGAACCGCATGGCTGATAAAGGAAGTTTGACAAATACAGCATCGAACATTACAGCGCTCTGCAGGTCCTTTATGGAACCGCTCAGATGATGAAGGAATTTAGGCTAATAGAACATAGTATATGACAGCACAGTACGGTCTCTTTATGGAACCACTCAGCTAATAACAGAAGTTAGATTCATAGAGCACAGAACATTATAATGCAGTACAGGCACTTTATGGAACCGCTCAGCTAATAATGCAAGTTCGACTAATACAAAATAGAGCATGACAGCGCGGGACAGGCCCGTTAGAGAAATGCTCGGCTAACGATGCAATGTAGACTCATACAACATTGTAGCGCAGTACTGGCCCTTTATGGAACCGCTCTGCTAACACTGAAAGTTACATTCATACAACATAGAACATTACAGCGCAGTACAGGCCCCTTATGCAAGCGCTAGGCTAATACAGGAAGTTATAACATCCAACATAGATCATTACAGCGCAGGGCAGGCTGCTTATGGAACCTCTCCGCCAATACAGGAAGTTATACTAATACAACGTAGAAAATTACAGGGCAGTGCAGGACCATTATGCAAACCCTCCGCTAATAAAAAAAGTTACACTCATAGAACATAGAGCATCACAACGCAGTACATTCCCTCTATGGAACTGCTCGGCTAATAAAGAACCAAACGGTTCCAAACAAGACCTGTACTGCGCTATAATGTTTAGTTAAATTCGTCTAACGTCCGTTATTAGCCGAGTAGTTGCATAAAGGGCCTGTACTGCGCTGCCACATTCTATGTTCTCTGAATCTAACTTCCTTTACTAGCCGAGTGGTTCCGAACAGGACCTGTACTGTGCTGTAATGGTCCATGTTGTATCGGTCTAACATCATTTATCAGCCAAGCGGTTCCATAAAGAGCCTGTCCTGTGTGGTCATATTCTTTGTTGTATTTGTCTAAGTTCTTTGCTGCACTGTGATGTTCTATGAGTCTAACTTCTTTCCTTAACCGAGCAGTTTGACAAATGGTCTGTATTCCGTTGTAATGTTCCATGATCTATGAGTCTAACATGCATTATCAGCCAAGCAGTTCCATAAAGGGCCTGTAAGGTGCTGCAATGTTCTATGTTGTATTTTGCTAACTTCCTTTATTAGCCGAGGAGTTCCATAATGGTCCAGTACTGCCCTGTAATTTTCTTTGGTGCATTAGTCTATCTTCCTTTATTCGCCGATCAGGTCCATAAAGGGCCAGCACTGCACTGTAATGTTCCATCTTCCATGAGAGTAACTTCTTTTATTAGCCAAGCGGTTCCTTAAAGGTACTGTACTGCACTGTCATGCTCTATGTTGTCTGAGTCTAACATCCTCTATTAGCCGAGCTGCTCCATAAAGGGCGTGTCCAGCACTGTAATATTCTATGTTGTTTATTCTAACGTCTTTTATGAGCCGAGTGGTTTCTTAATCGACCTGTGCTGAGCAGTTATTTTCTCTGAGCCAAACTTCTGCTATTATCTGACCGGTTCCATAAAGGGCTTGTACTGCGCTGTAATGGTCTTTGCTATTTGAGTCTAGCTTCCTTTTATTAGCCAAGCGGTTGCATAAGGGGCCTGTACTGTGCTGTAATATTCCAAGTTCTATCATTCTAACTTCCTTCACTAGCTAAGTGGTTCCATAAAGGGCATGTACTGCGCTGTAATGTTCTCTGTTGTATTAGTCTAACTTCCTTTATTGGCCGAGCGGTTCCATAAAGGAGCTGTACTGTGTTGTATTTGTTCTATGTTGTATTCATCTAATCTCCTTTATAAGCCGATCAGTTCCATAAAGGGTCTGTACTGCACCGTAATGTTTCATGCCCTATGAGTCTAATCTCCTTTATTAGCCGAGGAGTTCTATAAAGGGCCTGTTAGTCGCTCTGATGTTCGATGTTCTTTTAGTCTAACTTCCGTTATTATCTGAGCGTTTCCATAAAGGG
>NW_025178734.1:0-2214 GCF_004010195.1 Chiloscyllium plagiosum | reverse complement strand
GGCAATGTATCCACCTTCCTGTCCCACACTGGGCGTGTATCCACACTCCTGTCCCACACTAGGCAGCGTATCCACCCTCCTGTCCCACACTGGGCAATGTATCCACCCTCCTGTCCCACACTGGGCATGTATCCACACTCCTGTCACACTCTGGGCAGTGTATCCACCCTTCTGTCCCACACTGGGCAGTATATCCACTCTCCTGTCCCACACTGGGCAGTGTATCCACCTTCCTGTCCCACACTGGGCGTGTATCCACTCTCATGTCACACACTGGGCAGTGTATCCACTCTCCTGTTCCACACTGGGCAGTGTATCTACTCTCCTGTCCCACACTGGGCAGTGTATCCACCTTCCTGTCCCACACTGGGTGTGTATCCACTCTCCTGTCCCACACTGGGCAGTGTATCCACATCCCGGTCACATACTGGGCAGTGTATCCCCTCTCCTGTCCCACACTGGGCAGTGTATCCACCCTCCTGTCCCACACTGGGCAGTGTATCCACTCTCCTGTCCCACACTGGGCAGTGTATCCGCCCTCCTGTCCCACACTGGGCATTGTATCCACTCTCCTGTCCCACACTGGGCAGTGTATCCACTCTCCTGTCCCACACTGGGCAGTGTGTCCGCCCTCCTGTCCCACACTTGTCAGTGTATCCACTCTCCTGTCCCACACTGGGCAGTGTATCCACCCTCCTGTCACACATTGGGCAGCGTATCCACCCTCCTGTCCCACACTGGGCAGTGTATCCACTCTCCTGTCCCACACTGGGCAGTGTATCCACCCTCCTGTCACATACTGGGCAGTGTATCCCCTCTCCTGTCCCACACTGGGCAGTGTATCCACATCCCGGTCACATACTGGGCAGTGTATCCCCTCTCCTGTCCCACACTGGGCAGTGTATCCACATCCCGGTCACATACTGGGCAGTGTATCCCCTCTCCTGTCCCACACTGGGCAGTGTATCCACATCCCGGTCACATACTGGGCAGTGTATCCCCTCTCCTGTCCCACACTGGGCAGTGTATCCACATCCCGGTCACATACTGGGCAGTGTATCCCCTCTCCTGTCCCACACTGGGCAGTGTATCCACATCCCGGTCACATACTGGGCAGTGTATCCCCTCTCCTGTCCCACACTGGGCAGTGTATCCACATCCCGGTCACATACTGGGCAGTGTATCCCCTCTCCTGTCCCACACTGGGCAGTGTATCCACATCCCGGTCACATACTGGGCAGTGTATCCCCTCTCCTGTCCCACACTGGGCAGTGTATCCACATCCCGGTCACATACTGGGCAGTGTATCCCCTCTCCTGTCCCACACTGGGCAGTGTATCCACCCTCCTGTCCCACACTGGGCAGTGTATCCACTCTCCTGTCCCACACTGGCAGTGTATCCACCCTCGTGTCACACACTGGGCAGTGTATCCACCCTCCTGTCCCATACTGGGCAGTGTATCCACTCTCCTGTCCCACACTGGGCAGTTACCCGCCCTCCTGTCACTCACTGGGCAGTGTATCCACCCTCGTGTCACACACTGGGCAGTGTATCCACCCTCCTGTCACACATTGGGCTGTGGATCCACTCTCCTGTCACACACTGGGCAGTGTATCCACCCTCCTGTCACTCACTGGGCAGCGTATCCACTCTCCTGTCACACACTGGGCAGTGTATCCACCCTCCTGTCACTCACTGGGCAGCGTATCCCACTCTCCTGTCCCACACTGGGCAGTGTATCCACATCCCGGTCACATACTGGGCAATGTATCCACTCTCCTGTCCCACACTGGGCAGTGTATCCACATCCCGGTCACATACTGGGCAATGTATCCACTCTCCTGTCCCACACTGGGCAGTGTATGCACACTCCTGTCCCACACTGGGCATGTATCCACTCTCCTGTCCCACATTGGGCGTGTATCCACTCTCCTGTCCCACACTGGGCAGTGTATCCACGTCCCGGTCACATACTGGGCAATGTATCCACTCTCCTGTCCCACACTGGGCAGTGTATCCACCCTCCTGTCCCACACTGGGCAGTGTATCCACATCCCGGTCACATACTGGGCAATGTATCCACTCTCCTGTCCCACACTGGGCAGTGTATCCACCCTCCTGTCACACATTGGGCAGTGGATCCACTCTCCTGTCCCACACTGGGCAGTGTATCCACCCTTCTGTCCCACACTGGGCAGTGTATCCACCCTCCT
>NW_025178733.1:0-2214 GCF_004010195.1 Chiloscyllium plagiosum | reverse complement strand
TGTTCAACAATTCTAAAAAAGATATCTTCTGAAGCAAATCAACAGTGGGTAGTAAGAACAAACCCAAATTAGAAATTATAATCGGGGAGTTTAATTGTCAGTACATAGAGTGATCTAGTGTTGGCATAATTCAATGGGGACGTTCACTGAGGGTACAGCCACTGATTTCCCCACCAGCAACGTCCTGGAGCCATTGACGAGAAACTTAACTAAACTAGCCACATAAATGCTCTGGCTTTTTTTAGCACCTGGTGGGATGAAGGTGTCTCTGGGTGCAGCAGCATTTATTTCCTGTCCCTAGTTATTCTCCAGAAGGTGGGGGATGTGCTGCTTTCTTCATCCCTACAGTCCATGTGCTGTAGGTGGACACATACTGCCTACAGCAAGTCAGAAGCTTGTAATACTGCACTCAGTAACTCACCTCTTGGCTCCCCAAAGCCTGTCTAACATCTACAAGGCAAAACATAGTAATGTAATGGAATACTCCCCACTTGCCTTGAAACTTTGCATCAGGTCCTTTCCCATTTGAAAAGACTCAAAACCTCCCCTTCAGAGGTGAGCAGAGACCTGGGGAATTTGAAACCTCTGAGGTAGTAGCAATTATCAATTGGTTCAGTTTGGTCAGAGAGTCACAAAGAAAGAGAGTGAAGAGCAGATTCATTCATATGGGTAAACCCTGAGGAACTTCAGTTGGGTGAATAGAATCGAGAGAGGGAGATTGTTGTTCAAACAGAATTAAAAAAAATAGTTGTGGGATTAATATGAGTCACAGAGTCATAGAGATGTACGACACAGAAACAGACCCTTTGGGTCAAATCGTCCATGCCAACCAGATATCCCAAACCAATCTAATACCATTTGTCAACACCCGGCCCATATCCTTCCAAACCCTTCCTATTCATATACCCATCCAAATGCTTTTTAAATGTTACAACTGCACCAGCTCCATCACTTCCTCTGGCAGCTCATTCCATACACGTACCACCCTCTGCGTGAAACAGATGCCCCTTCGGTCGCTTTTATATCTTTCCATTCTCATCCTAAACTTTTGTCCTCTAGCTTTGGACTCCCACATTTTGTCTATTTATCCTATCCATGCCCCTCATGATTTTATAAACTCTATAAGGTAACCCTCAGCTTCTAACGCTCCAGGGAAAACAGCCCCTTCCTGTTCAGCCTCTCCATGTAGCTCAAATCCTGCAACCCTGGCACAATCCTTTTAAATCTTTTCTGAATGCTTTCAAGTTTCACAAGATCAGAATTACACGCAATATTCCACCAGTGGCCGAATCAATGTCCTGTACAGCTGCAACATGACCTCCCAACTCTCATACTCAATATTCTGACCAATCAAGGAAAGCATACCAAACGCCATCTTCAATATCCTATCTACTTGTGACTCTACATTCAAAGAGGTATGAACCTGAACTCCAAGGTCTCTTTGTTCAGCAACACTCTCTAAGACATTACCAATAAATGTGGAAGTCCTGCTAAGATTTATTTTTCCAAAATGCAGCACCGCGCATTTATCTAAATTAAGCTCCATATGCTGCTCCTCAGCCCATAGGTCCATCTGATCAAGATCCCATTATACTCTGAGGTGACCTTCTTCGCTGTCCACTACACCTCCCATTTTGGTGTCACCTGGTGTCGTATGGGTACACAAAACATGGGTGTTCCAGACACAGTTGGTAATGAATAAATAATGTTCCCACAGATGACAAACACATCTACATCGATTTTAAACATTTGGTGAAAGAAGCAATGGAGACATGGGAAAAGGTCAATCCTGCAGCTAATTGTTTGCCTCTGGGTGCACTGCCTCAGATAATGATGGATACAGATTCAATGGAGGTGTTCAGGAGGGAAGTGGCAGGACATAGCCATCAGGTTTTGGTGGTGTTCATAAGGTAGGAGGCCTTTCTGTTACTTTCCCGGAGGTATGATAAACGATCGAACAGACTGGGGTGCTCTTCCATAGGAGCAGAGGTGATTGAGAAGAGACATCGATGAGACATTTCCAATCATCAGGAGCATACACAGCATAGACAGGAAGGAACATTTCCCCTTGATGGAGAGAGCAATGCCTGGAGGGGAGGGGGTGCGGTGTCGATTTAACTGAAAGGGCAGCATGTTTAGAGGAGATGTGAGAGAAAAAACCTTTTCAGCCAGATTGTGGTAGGAATCTGGAACTTCCCACCTGTAGAGACAGAC
>NW_025178732.1:0-2214 GCF_004010195.1 Chiloscyllium plagiosum | reverse complement strand
CTTGCTCCCTATAAACTTCAAATACCGGGAGCCTCTTGCTCCCTATAACTTCAAATACCAGGGGTCTCGTGCTCCCTATAACTTCAAATACCGGGGGCCTCTTGCTCCCTATAAACTTCAAATACCAGGGGCCTCTTGCTCCCTATAATTTCAAATACCGGAGGCCTCTTGCTCCCTTTCACTTCAAATACCGGGGGCTTCTTGCTCCCTATAATCTTCAAATACCAGGAGCCTCCTGCTCCCTATAAACTTCAAATACCGGGGGCCTCTTGCTCCCTATAAACTTCAAATACCGGGGGCCTCTTGCTCCCTATAAACTTCAAATACCGGGGTCCTCTTGCTCCCGATAAACTTCAAATACGGGGAGCCGCTTGCTCCCTATAAACTTCAAATACCGGGGGCCTCTTGCTCCCGATAAACTTCAAATACCGGGGGCCTCTTGCTCCCTTTAAACTTCAAATACCAGGGGCCTCTTGCTCCCGATAAACTTCAAGAACCAGGAGCCTCTTGCTCCCTATAACTTCAAATACCAGGAGCCTCTTGCTCCCTATAACTTCAAATACCAGGGGCCTCTTGCTCCCAATAAACTTCAAATACCAGGATCCTCTTGCTCCCTATAACTTCAAATACCAGGGGCCACTTGCTCCCTATAAACTTCAAATACCAGGGGCCTCTTGCTCCCTATAAACTTCATAAACCAGGGGCCTCTTGCTCCCGATAACTTCAAATACCGACAGACTCTTTCTCCCTATAACTTCAAATACCGGGAGCCTCTTGCTCCCGATAAACTTCAAATACTGGGGACTTCGTGCTCCCTATAAACTTCACATACCGGGAGCCTCTTGCTCCCTATAAACTTCAAATACCGGGGGCCTCTTGCTCCCTATAAACTTCAAATACCGGGGGCCTCTTGCGCCCTATAAACTTCAAATACCGGGGGCATCTTGCTCCCTATAAACTTCAAATACCAGTGGCCTCTTGCTCCCGATAAACTTGAAATACCGGGGGCCTCTTGCTCCCGATAAACTTGAAATACCGGGGGCCTCTTGCTCCCTATTAACTTCAAATACCGTGGGCCTCTTGCTCCCGATAAACTTCAAATACCAGGAGCCTCTTGCTCCCTATAACTTCAAATACCGGGGTCCTCTTGCTCCCTATAAACTTCAAATACCGGGGGCCTCTTGCTCCCTATAACCTTCAGACACCAGGGGCCTCTTGCTCCCTATAACTTCAAATACCGGGGGCCTCTTGCTCCCTATAAAGATCAGGTTGGAGGGCCAACTCAAGACTGGGAAAGCAAGAATGGGAGTAATTGCGAGTGTATCAGTTCCAGAAATCCAGTTTGTTCTTGGGAATGATTTAGCAGGATCTAAGATGGGAGCGTTACCTCCTGTTGTGGAGAACCCAAAGGAAGACCAATAAACTGAGGAGTTAAAACAGAAATATCCTGGTTTTTTCCATGACTGTGTCGTAACAAGATCTCACTATTATAAGTCACAGCACGAAGCAAAAGCTAAAGGTAAAGATGAAGGAGTTGAAGTTCAGTTCATGGACAGCCAGTTTGATGGAATGGTGCAGGAAAAACGTGAACGGGACCCTTGCTTTTTGAACAGACCGCATTTGTCAATTCTTATGAACGATCTCGAACCAAGAGGCCCCTCTTGAAGGGTCTTAGATCTCCATTTTGGTGCCGTGACACGTTTCGGCTCGGACAGACTGTGAACAGCAGTGTAAGAGTTAAATGCCTTTCAGTGTTGATTGTTGAGGAATTCGGCCGGCCAGACGTGTGTATTTTAAGAACGTTTGGTTTTCCTCTCATTCAAGTGGTGTCTGACGTGACCCCTCGCTGTTTATTTTCCAGTCCAGCCCGAAAGAATTGGTCTTAGCAAGGGTTGAGTCTGGGAGACTTTTTAAATGTTAAAAAAGTGGGGAGGGATTAATTGAAGTTGAGTGTACTTTGGTTCTTCCGGACAGTGGGATTGAAAATTGCTGAACTCTGAGGGGAGGGTTGAAATCTGAATTCCCAAACTTTGTTAACTTTTGGGTTTTAAAAAAAACTTCTTTCGCCCGAGCTTCGTTGATTTCCGAAGTAAAACCAAAACTCCCGAGATTTGTTATTTTCCGGCTTTTATAAAACAAACTTCGATCGATTAAACTTTGATTATTTTGGCGTTCGGGTTCTGTGAACTTCGCTTGTTTTCAGTTTTAAAAAAA
>NW_025178731.1:0-2213 GCF_004010195.1 Chiloscyllium plagiosum | reverse complement strand
AACAGTGGCCTAACCAATGTTCTGTACAGTCGCAACATGACCTCCCAACTCTTGTACTCAATATTCTGACCAATAAAGGAAAGCATACAAATGCCACCTTCACTATCCTATCTACCTGCGACTCCACTTTCAAGGAGCTATGAACCTGCACTCCAAGGTATCTTTGTTCAGCAACACTCCCTAGGACCTTACCATTAAGTGTATAAGTCCTGCTAAGATTTGCTTTCCCAAAATGCAGCAGCTCACATTTATCTGAATTAAACTCCATCTGCCACTTCCCAGCCCATTGGCCCATCTGGTCCAGATCCTGTTGTGCAGCTTCTTCACTGTTTTCCCTAGCTTCCCACAAAGTTCTGGGGTACACCTGATCAGGTCCCTGGGATTTAGCCACGTTCATACATTTTAAGATATCCAGCACTTCCTCCTCTGTAACTTTTCATAACGTCACTATTTATTTCTCTAGCTTCCAGATCCTTCTCCACAGTGGTTACTGACACAAAATACTTTGTTTATTATCTCCCCCACCTCCTGTAGTTTCATACATAGATGGCCTTGCTGATCTTTGAGGGGCCCTATTCCCTCTCTAATTACTGTTTTGTCCTTAATGTATTGTTAAAATCCCTTTGGATTCTCCTTAACCCTATTTGCCAAAGCTACCTCATGTCCCCTTTATTCCCTCCTCCTGATTTCCCTTTTGAGTATACTCTGACTGTCCTGATAGTCAGAGGGATTCACACAATCCCAGCTGTCTATACCCAGAATATGCAGCCTTCTTTTTCTTGACCAGAGCCTCAATTTGTCTAGTTATCCAGCATTCCCTATCCCTACCAGCCTTTCCTTCAAACCGGCAGGAACATACAGGCTCTGGACTCTTGCTATCTTGATTTATCCCATTCCCAGTTTAGAACGTTCCTGTTGAACCTATTCTCTCCACTGGCTCAGGCAGCATCTTCCAGATCACATCGATACCTCGCTGGGAGAAACTCATTCACTAATCCCGACTCGAGACATTCAGCCACTTGTTTATAATCTGTCCCTCGTGGAGACTGACCCCCACCCCCCAGATATACTTCTAACTGAACCTTCCTGATTTGGAACGCCATGATTAGGTTTCCTGGTTTGGAACACCTCTAATCCCTCCCTGGTCTGACCTATATGTGTCTCCACCCACAGCAATGTGGATGATTCTTAACTCTCCTCTGGGCAATTAGAGATGGTCAGTAAATGCTGGCCCAGCCAGTGACACCCACATCCTGGGCATGAATACAAGAAAATCTGAGGTCCTTCATCCTTCATCCCCCATCTCCCTCCCCACCCTCCCAGACCCTTGCCTCCCTCCCTCAATGTGGAGGTGCCCTTGGACTGGGGTCATGCCACCAGGTTCAAGTCCAACAGGTTTATTGGGAAGCACTAGGTACCTGGACAGGTAACTGATGAAGGAGCGGCGCTCCAAAAGCTAGTGTGCTTCCAAATAAACCTGTTGGAGTATAACTTGATGGTGTGCGAGTTTTAACTCTGTTCCTCCCTCGTGTACGGTGAGATTGTGAGGGAGCTTTCCAGTCTATGCTGTTTCACAAACTCACCTTTCAGCTGCTTGAATGCTCCAGTGACTGATCCCTAGGGTCAGATGGAAGGGGCTGTTGCAGATTGATTCCACCAAAGGGCGGTCAGACACTGTCAGTAACACAGCTACTGCTCTGCTCTTGGGGAACGATTCCTCTTTCAGTTTCTGTTCTCAGTCATTTCGTCAAATCAGGAGCCCCTCCTGCTTCCCAAACAGCTGATGGGTATTGGCTGACTGACTCACATGTCCCTAAGCCTCACACTCACACAAGGGGGCTCTTTGTTGGGATTAACTCCTTGTTGCCCAGGCTGGGGGAAGGGGCACTTATGGGGGCTGGCAGCCACATGCTGGGTTGAATGGCCTCCTGCTGGCCAGGGGACTCTCTGATCCAGTCACTCAGAATGAAGAGAATTGAATTCCCAAACTCAACCTCAGCTTCGTCCTTCCCAGGAACATTACAATCAGGAACATTCTCCAATTTAAACAGCGCCTGGTCATTTGGGGTGGGGGAGAGCTGGACAGAGACTGTTACCAAGCTACCCCTCCCCCAATCACTGCCTCCCTGCCCCTCCCTCTCCCCCTCAGTCCCTCTCTCTTCCCTCACTAATGTCCCCCTCCCTCACCCACCTCACTCTCCCAATCCCTCTCC
>NW_025178730.1:0-2213 GCF_004010195.1 Chiloscyllium plagiosum | reverse complement strand
CTTTCCAAAATGCAACATCTCACAGTTATCTAAACTGAACTCCATTTGCCACTCCTCTGCCCATTGCCCCAAATGATCAAGGTCCCACTGTATCCTGAGATCATCTTCTTCACTATCCACTGTCGCACCAATTTTGGCGTCATTTACAAACTTACCATAACTCCTATATATTTACAGAGAAATCATTTATTTAAATGACCAAAAGCAGTGGACCCAGCCCCAATCCTTGTGGCACACAGCTATTCACAGATCTCCAGTCTGAAAATCAACCCTTAACCACCACTCCCTCTCTCCTATCTTCAAGCTAATATGCGAAGTATCCTGAAATTCCCATATAGGTGCACATTCTCTCCACTCTTTGGTTACCTCTTGACAATGATCTGATGATAGCTGAAAAATGTGTTGCTGGAAAAGCGCAGCAGACCAGGCAGCATCCAAGGAGCAGGAGAATCGACTTTTCAGGCATGAGCTCTTCTTCAGGGCTAATGCCCGAAACGTTGATTCTCATGCTCCTTGGATGCTGCCTGACCTGATGCGCTTTTCCAGCAACACATTTTTCAGCTCTGATCTCTAGCATCTGCAGTTCTCACTTTCTCCTAATGATCTGATGACAAACAGCTCCAGCAGGGCTCACAGTCCAGTGGGTTCAGTGTTCCAGGGTTTTGGTTAAACACTTCAGAAGACATTAAGAAATAGGAGCAGAAATCAGCCATTCAGCCCATGGAATCTACTCTGCTATTTGATCTTGGCAGATATGCTTCTCACCCCCATTCTCCTGCCTACTCCACAGGAACATTCGATCCCCTTAACAATCACGAACCTATCTATCTCTGTCTTAAATACACCCAATGACTTGGCCTCTACTGCCCTCTGTAGCAATGAGTTCCACAGATTCACCACCCTCTGGCTGAAGACATTCCTCCTCATCTCAGCTCGAAATGGTCTGTAAATGTCTTTCGGAGAGCCTGAAATGTTAAGGGCTGGATTGAAATACAATTAGAGTCAGAGAGATGGACAGCACAGAAACAGACCCTTCGGTCCAACTCGTCCATGCTGATCAGACATCCTAAATTAATCTAGTCCCATTTGCCAGCATTTGGCCCATATCCCTCTAAACTTATCCTATTTATATACCCATGCTTTTTAAATGTTGTAATTGTACCAGCCTTCATCACTTCTTTTGGCAGCTCATTCCATACATTTAACACTCTCTGAATGAAAATGTTGACCCTTAGGTCCCTTTGAATTCCCCTGTCACCTTCAACCTCTGCCCTCCAGTTCTGGACTCCCCCACTCTGGAGAAAAGATCTTTTCTATTCACCCTATCTATGCCCCTCATAATTTCATAAACCTCTATACGGTCACCCATCAGCCTGCAATGATCCAGGGAAAACAGCCTCAGCCTATTCAGCCTCTCCCTTTCGCGCAAACCCTCCAACTTTGGCAACATCCTTGTAAATCTTTTCTGGATCATTTTAAGGTTCACAACATTTTTCCTACAGCAAGGAGAATTGCTCACGGTATTCCAAAAGTGCCCTAACCTGTACAGCTGCAACAACTCCCAACTCCAATACTTAATGCACTGCCCAATAAAGGAAAGTAAACCAAATGACATTGTCACTCCCCTACCTACCTGCAACTTCATCTTCAAGGAACTATTCTTTTTTTTGGATGAACTGGGAGTCTTTCAGTTGTGAAAGATGCCATTCCATGGCACTATTAGATAAAGAGCAGGCAGTTCCCCCTGGTGTCCATGGTCAATATTTATCCCTCAGTCAAAATCACTAAAAATGTTTTTCTCTGCTAATTATCACATGATGTTTGGGATCCCACTGTGCGCAGTCTGCTGGAAAGATCCATTGGGTCATTCTGAGTTGGGGACAGGAGCTACACAAATCCAAGTTTTTCTTTAAGACTGGAGTCTCCTGATCCAGACACTCACCCATCGTTTTTCGCACGCTCACCTTCCAGGGGCCATGGGGCCATTAGGAGCAGTGACCCTGCCTGACTCTGGAATAGGAAGACTCATTGCAGCCTCACCCTTGACCCTCAGAACAGTGGTGTGCAGCAAGTTTTGAAATATAACCTAGAACCTTCTACACAGACACCCAACATGACTCTTTCCTGAAATGTGTGGAACCGAGTCTGCTCCAATATTCTCGGATAAAGTTCTCCTGATATGTGGGTGATCGGAGGTTTGTTAAAGAGGTATC
>NW_025178729.1:0-2213 GCF_004010195.1 Chiloscyllium plagiosum | reverse complement strand
GTCCCACACACACTGACCCTCACTGGGGTACACTACCACACACAATGACTCTCACTGGGGTACACTCCCACACACACTGACACTCTCTGGGGTACACTCCCACACACACTGACCCTCACTGGGGTACAGTTCCACACACACTGACTCTCTCTGTGGTACACTCCCACACCCACTGCCCCTCAGTGTGGTACACTCCCACACACACACTGACTCACACTGGCGTACAGTCCCACACACACTGACCCTCACTGGGGTACAGTCCCCCACACTGTCTCTGACTGTGGTACGCTCCCACACACACTGACTCTCACTGGGGTACACTCCCACACACACTGACTCTGACTGGGGTACAGTCCCTCACACAGACACTCACAGGGTACACTCCCACACACACTGATCCTCACTGGGGTACACTCCCACACACACTCACCCTCACTAGGGTACACTCCCACACACACTGACTCTAACTGGGGTACAGACCCACACAGTGACTCTCACTGGGGTACAGTCCCACACACACTGACCCTCACTGGGGTACACTCCCACACTCACTGACCCTCACTGGGGTACACTCCTACACAGACTGACTCTCACTGGGATACAGTCCCACACACACTGACCCTCACTGGGGTACTCTCCTACACTCACTGACCCTCACTGGGGTACACTCCTACACAGACTGACTCTCACTGGGATACAGTCCCACACTCACTGACCATCACTAGGTACAGACCCACACACACTGACTCTCACTGGGGTACACTCCCACACTCACTGACCCTCACTCGGTACAGACCCACACACACTGACCCTCACTGGGGTACACTCCCTCACACACTGACTCTCTCTGGGGTACACTCCCACACACACTGACCCTCACTGGTGTACAGTCCCACACAGACTGACTCTCACTGGGGTACAGTCCCACACACACTGACCTTAACTGGGGTACAGTCCCACACACACTGACTCCCACTGCGGTGCAGTCCCGCACACTCTGACCCTCACGGTGGTACAGTCCCACACACACTGACTCTCACTGGGGTACAGTCCCACACACACTGACCCTCACTGGGGTACACTCCCACACACACTGACTCTCACTGGGGTGCACTCCCACACACACTGACTCTCACTGGGGGGAACAGGCCCACACACACTGACTCTCACTGGGGTACAGTCCTACACACACTGTCCCTCACTGGGGTACACTCCCACTCACACTGGCTCTCACTGGGGTACACTCCCACACCCACTGCCCCTCAGTGTGTTACACTCCCACACACACTGACTCACACTGGCGTACAGTCCCACACGCACTGATCCTCACTGGGGTACAGTCCCTCACACTGTCTCTGACAGAGGTACGCTCCCACACACATTGACTCACACTGGGGTACACTCCCACACACACGGACCCTAACTGGGGTACAGTCACACACACAATGACTCTCACTGTGGTACAGTCCCACACACACTGACTCTCACTGTGGTACAGTCCCTCACACACTGACTCACACTGGGGTACACTCCCACACACACTGACTCTCACTGGGGTACAGTCCCACACACACGGACCCTAACTGGGCTGCAGTCCCACACACACTGACTCTCACTGTGGTACAGTCCCACACTCACTGACTCTCACTGGGGGGAACAGGCACACACACACTGACTCTCACTGGGGTACAGTCCCACACACACTGACCCTCACTGGGGTACACTCCCACACACACGGACCCTAACTGGGCTGCAGTCCCACACACACTGACTCTCACTTTGGTACAGTCCCACACTCACTGACTCTCACTGGGGTACAGGCACACACACACTGACTCTCACTGGGGTACAGTCCCACACACACTGACCCTCACTGGGGTACACTCCCACACACACTGACCCTCACTGGGGTACACTCCCACACTCACTGACCCTCACTGAGGTACAGTCCCACACACGTAATGACCCTCACGGTGGTACAGTCCCTCACACACTGACTCTCACTGGGGAACAGTCCCACACACACACACTGACTCTCACTGGGGTACAGTCCCTCACACAGACACTCACAGGGGTACACTCCGGCACACACTGACCCTCACTTGGGTACACTCCCACACACACTGACCCTCACTGGGGTACACTCCCTTACACACTGACTCTTATTGGGGTACAGACCAACACACACTGCCCCTCACTGTGGTACGCTCCCA
>NW_025178728.1:1946-2213 GCF_004010195.1 Chiloscyllium plagiosum | reverse complement strand
CAGTGACGGCGCCAGCAGCAGTGGGAGCATCAGCAGCAGTGGGGGCGTCAGCAGCAGTGGGAGCGTCAGCAGCAATGGGAGCGTCAGCAGCAGTGAGGCAGTGGGAGCATCTGCAGCAGTTGGGGCATCAGCAGCAGTGGTGGCGTTAGCAGCAGTGGGAGCGTCTGCAGCAGTTGGGGCTTCAGCAGCAGTGAGGGCGTTAGCAGCAGTGGTGGCGTCAGCAGCAGTGGGAGCGTCAGCAGCAGTGGGAGCGTCAGAGCAGTGGGA
>NW_025178728.1:0-624 GCF_004010195.1 Chiloscyllium plagiosum | reverse complement strand
GCAGTGAGGGCGTCAGCAGCAGTGGGAGCGTAAGCAGCAGTGGTACCGTCAGCAGCAGTGGGAGCGTCAGCAGCTGTGAGGGCTTCGGCAGCAATGGGAATGTCAGCAGCAGTGAGGGCGTCAGCAGCAGTGGGAGCGTCAGCAGCAGTGAGAGCGTCAGCAGCAGTGTTAGCATCAGCTGCAGTGAGGGCGTCAGCAGCAGTGGGAGCGTAAGCAGCAGTGGTACCGTCAGCAGCAGTGGGAGCGTCAGCAGCTGTGAGGGCTTCGGCAGCAATGGGAATGTCAGCAGCAGTGGGAGCATCAGCAGCAGTGAGGGCGTCAGCAGCATTGGGAATGTCAGTAGCAGTGGGAGCATCAGCAGCAGTGGGAGCGTCAGCAGCAGTGGGAGCATCAGCAGCAGTGGGAGCGTCAGCAGCAGTGGGAGCGTCAGCAGCAGTGGGAGCGTCAACAACATTGGGAGCATCAGCAGCAGTGAGGGCGTCAACAGCAGTGATGGTGTTTTGCATCAGTGAGGACGTCAGCAGCAGTGAGGGCGTCAGCAACATTGTGAGCCTCAGCAGCAGTGACGGCATCAGCAGCAGTGTGAGCGACAGCAGCAGTGGGTGCGTCAGCAGCAGTGAGAGC
>NW_025178727.1:1681-2213 GCF_004010195.1 Chiloscyllium plagiosum | reverse complement strand
ATGCGCTACCACCTCTGGTGGTGGAAGCAGAGCCATTGGGGACATTTATACGACTGCTGGACATGCACATGGAAAGCAGTGAGTTGAGGGTTGCGTAGATTAAGTTATTATATTTTACATTAGGATTAAATCTCGGGACAACATCGTGGACCAAAGGGCCTGTTCTGTGCTGTACTTTTCTATGTTCAATGTTCTATTTAGTATATTTATAACAGAGGCAAATAAGTTCTTGATTGACAAGGGAATCAAAGGTTACTGAGAGGAAGCAGATAAATGGGGTTGAAAATCTATCAGTCGTGATCGAATGGTGGAGCAGACGTGATGGTCCGAATGGCTTCATTTCTGCTCGTACATCCGTGTGGTCTGATGGTATTTCGGTCCTGGATCGCATGGTGGCTCAATGGTTTGAACTGCTGCCTCACAGCATCAGGGAAAAGGGTTCGATTTCCTCTGGGTGCTCCAGTTTCCTGCCACAGTTCAAAGTTGTGCAGGTTAGGTGAACTGGCCGTGCTGAATAGCCGATTATGTTCAG
>NW_025178727.1:0-1565 GCF_004010195.1 Chiloscyllium plagiosum | reverse complement strand
GGGCTGAATGGCCTGTTTCCACACTGTAGGGATTCTAAGAAAATGCAGGCTGCTGCAATGTTCCAATGAAGCACAACCCAAGCTCGAGTAACACCTCACTTTACACATTGGTACGTTACAGTCTGTAGGAGTTAATGTTCAATTCCATAACTTCACAGCCTGACCCCATTATGGCTGTTCTCCATTTTCCGTACACGCTCCCGCCTGGGTTCCCTAAGTTCGTGTCTTGTTTATGTTGCATTCAACAGAGAAAATCAATTTCTAATATTTACACATTAATTTACACCCATTATATATCTGTGTCTCTTGCACCACAATTTAAAGCCCATTTGTCTTTCACACTGGGCTTCCAAACACTCTTTCCCACCTCTTCCAAGATACTAAAGAGCTCACTTTCCAATCCTTTACACGTCCAAAGAAGTTTTAAACTGTACTTGAAACATTAACATTGTTTCTCTGTCTCTGCAGATGTTGTCAGACCCACTGGGTTCCTTCAAAAATGAAAAGTTACAGAATACATTTTCATTATAGCAAAGATAATTGGATACAGGAAATCTGAAACAAAAAACAAAAATTGTTGGACTTACTGGGTGCTTTGAGGAACAGTCACAGAATCCGAAAGATTAACTCTGCTTTCACTGCACAGATGCTGTCAGACCTGTCAGTGTCTTCAGCAATTTCTGTTTTTGAATAAGTTTCAAACATGTGTGTCAAAGCTGCTCACACGCCCTGTCCAACATGGAGCGCCATACACCGGGAAGTGAATGATAATGCAAGGTATACAAATTAATTTGTTCTGAAACTACATAAGGCTGTTATCACCGACACTACAAAGCTCTTAATCATGGTCATGGAGATAAACAGAGGGAAACACATTCGCTTTAAACGGAAGATGGCATTACTGGAGGGGAAAATATTCAGGTGAAAACGTTAATTGCTATTGAGGAATGCGGCAAATTGGAGGCATGGCATCATGAAGATATGCTAACAGGATGAGAATTTTTAAAAAATGGAAGCGTTCCCACATCAGAAAGCGGGATACGGTACTGTGTACAGGGGAGAAGGATGACTGGGTCCCCATGAGAATGAGGACAGGCAGCAGAATTGTATTGCAGATATTGCAGCTCAAACTGGGCATTCATGTGATGCTGTAAATCATAGCAGCTGTAGTATCATCAGCAGCAGTTGAATTATATTCAACCACAATATAATCTCTCAGTCTACCATTGCCATGAAGCCGATCTCTGTTTCAGTGATGAGTGTGGGTGAACCTGCCACGGTCAGGACCGTGTGGACCTAAACCTGATGACAACCCATTCAAGCTACCGCACTTACTGCTTACATTATCAAACAGTAGAACTAATATCTGATAGAGAGGGCGTCGTGACCCCAAGACTGTGACCATTTCTTTTAAAACCAGCTATGAATTACTGCTGGCCTGTCTACTCTTAGTCTTATCTGATAGAAAAATCCTTGTTCCTTTTGTTAGAGACGGTTCAAGAACTGCCCTCCTATTACCATTTTGTTAACATCATTGAAATGCTTACTGTGCCTTCCCCTGTGCT
>NW_025178726.1:579-2213 GCF_004010195.1 Chiloscyllium plagiosum | reverse complement strand
ATCTGCTCGGCCACTTTTCGCTGCTGTCTGTCCAGAAGTCCACCTTGGAGGATGGTCACCCAAAGGTCCGAGGTCGAATGTCCCGGACCACTGAAGTGTTCCCCAACTGGGAGGGAACACTCCTGTCTGTTGATTGTTGTGCGGTGCCCATTCAACCATTCTGTCGCGACACTATGGATTTCTTACAGAAACCCACGGACCAGTCGAACTGGGAACATTCCTCGTCACAATGGACGTTTCCGCACTCTACACCAACATCCCCCACAATGATGGCATCGCGGCAACAGCCTCAGTATTCAACACCAACAACTGCCAATCTCCAAACACCATCCTACAACTCATCCGCTTTATCCTCGATCACAACGTCTTCACCTTTGACAACCAATTCTTCATCCAGACACACGGAACAGCCATGGGGACCAAATTTGCACCCCAATATGCCAACATTTTTATGCACAGGTTCGAACAAGACTTCTTCTCTATGCAGGATCTCCAACCAATATTATACACCAGGTACATTGATGACATTTTCTTCCTCTGGACCCATGGCAAGGAGTCACTGACAAAACTACACAGTGACGTGAACAAGTTTCACCCCACCATCAAACTCACCATGGATTACTCTCAACTATCTGTCTCATTCTTGGACACATGCATCTCCATCAAGGTTGGACACCTCAGCATCACACTCTACCGCAAACCCACAGACAACCTCACAATGCTACACTTCTCCAGCTTCCACCCAAAACGTATTAAAACAACCATCCCCTATGGACAAGCCCTATGCGTACATCGGATCTGCTCAGATGAGGAGGAACGTGACGGATACCTGGAAGTACTCAAGGATGCCCTCACAAGAACGGGGCACGATGCGCAACTCATCAACCGCCAGTTCCGACGTGCTGCAGCAAGGAACCGTAATGACCTCCTCAGGAGACAGGCACGTGCTGCAACCGACAGGGTACCCTTTGTTGTTCAGTATTTCCCAGGAGCTGAAAAATTATGCCATGTTCTTCGTGACCTGCAACACATTATCAATGAGGATGAGCACCTCACCAAGACCTTCCCTACACCTCCACTACTTGCCTTTAAACAACCACCAAACCTCAAACAGATCATTGTTCGTAGCAAGCTGCCCGATTCTCAGGACAACACCATACAACCCTGTCACGGTAGGTGCTGCAAGATGTGCCAGAGTCTGGACACAGATACCACCATTATGCGTGGGGACTCCTCCCACCTTGTACATGGCAGGTACTCATGTGACTCAGCCAACATTGTCTATCTTATACGTTGTAGGCAAAGATGCCCTGAGGCATGGTACATTGGGGAAACTAAGCAAACGCTACGATAACGGATGAATGGACACCACACAACAATCACAGTTGGGGAACACTTCAGTGGTTGAAACTTTATTGCTGGAACAGCACAGCAGGTCAGGCAGCATCCAGGGAACAGGAGATTCGACGTTTCGGGCACAGGCCCTTCTTCAGGAACACTTCAGTGGTCCAGGACATTCACCCTCGGACCTTCGGGTGACCATCCTCCAAGGTGGACTTCGGGACAGGCAGCAGTGAAAAATGACTGAGCAGAGGCTGATACCTAAGTTCGGTACCCATAGGGAGGTCCTCAAC
>NW_025178726.1:0-425 GCF_004010195.1 Chiloscyllium plagiosum | reverse complement strand
TATAAAACTCTGTTATCTCACTTTTTAGATTCGAATCAATCTAAACATCATGGCATAGACAGAGAAGACAGGGGGCTAACACCTTCAACATATTGTCTAGCTATCACCCATTGTTAACAGCTAACCTGAGAATGCAACTTTTAAAAAAAGGTTTTGTGATTTACACATGAAAGAAGTGAAACTTTCATGGTATTCAGACAGATGAAAGACTTAACAATCAATTTTTCAATGTATAATTTCAGTTACATCATACTGTAAATTTTTGCTATAAATTCTGTGTTAGGATCGAGCCCTCCACTATCACCTGATGAAGGATCGTCGCTCCGAAAGTTAGTGTGCTTCCAATCAACTATAACCTGGTGCTGTGTGATTTTTAACTTCATAATCTTATATAACCTCCTGGTATCTACTGCAGAATTTTCCAG
>NW_025178725.1:0-2213 GCF_004010195.1 Chiloscyllium plagiosum | reverse complement strand
ACAAGCTCTGATACCTGCCCCGGCTCGTTACCGAGCACAAAGTCTATATTGGTCTCTCCCCTCGTCGGCCTGTCAACGTACTGAGTTAGGAAACCATCCTGAACACACCTTACGAAAACAGCTCCATTCAAATCGTCTCCTCGAAGGAGGTTCCAATCAATATTGGGAGAGAAAAAGTCACCCATTACAACAACCCTACTACGTCCACACTTTTCCAAAATCTGCCGACCTATGCTTTCTTCAATCTCCCTGCTACTATCAAGAAAAGATCAAAGGGTTGTACGACTCATGCATATGAATAGAATACATCTCAGCTGGCTATTAAATTTCTAATCATTTAGAATAGAGGTGCAGGTTATGGTTGATTAATATGCAAATAGCAGAATTTATTTCAATTCACTGTCTGAAAATAACTTCTGGCATTGTCGATGTGAAGACATTTCGGGTCGGACAAAGTATTTTAGGTGTGAGGTCATGTTCACAGTCTGTCTGTGTCTTACACTGCAGTCAAATGTTTTCTTTTCTAAAGGCGGAGTTTATAAAATACCACATTGAATGACTGTCTCCAAGTTGCAAGTTTTTTTTGAACAAAATAGAATGCATCTGCAAATATAAATGTGCAAATGTAAATTAACCCCACAGACTTGTACGTGCACGCGCATGAGTGTGTATATGAGGGAGAGGTGGAGTGTCTGCGTGGCGGGGAGAGAGAGAGTTTGTGCGTGAGAGAGAGTGAGGGCGGGTGTGTTTGTGAGTGTGGGTGGGAGAGAGAGATTGTGAGTGTGCGTGCATGTATGTGAGAGAGGCCAGTTCGTGTGTGCGAATGTGAGAGAGGGAGTAATGTGCATGAGGGAGAATGTGTGTCAGTGTATGTAAGGGGGAGAGTGAGAGAGTGTGCAGTTCCAGTCTAAGATATAGACAGATACGGCCAATTCTGTTCCCCACACATGCTAACTCCAACGATTTAGAGCTTCCCCTCTTGTAGCCGCGGATCCATTTTTTTATTCACTTTGTAGACCCATATTTTGATTCCACAGTCTCCACACTAGGTCCAGAGTTGTATCACCAATTCCTCATGTCTCCCTGAAGGTCGGAGGGAGCTCAAATCGTAACATCCAGCAAACCATCCCAAACACCTCCACCAACTTTTCAATAGCAGGGGTCAGTCAGAAGTCACTCAGCTTCAAGTTAGATGACTGGCCCTTTACAACAACATTCGATGGGCTTCCTCGTATTACTGACAGAAAGACCAGTTGACACGGACAAACACAGGTGTTCAGTGGAAAGGCACTGACCAAGTTTCAACAACATGAGTCTTCGCTGCTCGCTGACTAACACCTCCCCCCCCCCCCCCCCCACACACACACACAATATAGAGCACCACATGGACTAGCAAGTGATCAACAGCCCAACACTCACCATTTCATTGCTTCTGAGCTTCACAATGCCAGCACACAATACACAAGAGAGCAAAAAACCAATGCCATGGAAAGATACAGAAGAAAATAATTAATTAACTGATAACATGTTATGAGAATATGAGTACTTACCGTGGAGAGTGAGTAACTGGAGAAGTCAGATAATTGTGGGTCCAATCATAAGAATGAGAACGTTGAATAAAAACATTGCCAGATCAGTTAAATGTTCCATTAGCTCAAGTTCGTAATCTGCGTCACAGAACCTGTCCAGACACCGTAAACTGGGAGAAGGCATAAACCAGAATGGAGAGCTCTGCAGACTATGCTTCTCAACTGCTCCATAAACTGGATTCTCTGCCCAGCAGGGAGATCATTGAAATTTTTTGCCAGTATATTGTGACTATACTTGCACTAGAGAAATGCCTTGCATGGGAAAAGTTGCAATCCATGCTGTGAGTGACAGTCATGGGCTCCCATAAATATATGTCTCAATATCTCCAATGCACCAGCGGAACCTTATAGATCATATGTGTTTTTGTATGCACTTGTTGGCGGCAGTAGATATGAAAACTGCTGCTTGACAAATACCTCACATGGAAGAAATCAGTATACATGAGAACAAGTAGCAGGAGTTTGGGTGACCAACACAGAGAGATTGAAGACCGTGTCATAGACAGAGGTGATTACATGCTCATGAATATTAAAGCAACGGCATTGCCAGTCCCAAAAGCAATATATATCAGTCCGCACAGGAACGGCGGTATTTTGGTGTGAGTTCAGATATGAGACATGGAG
>NW_025178724.1:0-2213 GCF_004010195.1 Chiloscyllium plagiosum | reverse complement strand
TGGTTCTGAAACTACATAACGCTGGCATCATTGACACTACAGAGCTCTTAATCATGGTCAGGGAGAGAAACAGGGAAACACATTCACCTCAAACACAGAAGATGGCATTACTGAAGGGAAACTACAGATGAATTAAATAATTGAATTAAAATCAGTTAAATGCTTTTGCGGAATGTGTCAGATTGAAAGCATGACCAAGGGAGAGACCCTCAGCAGAATGACGATTTGAAAATGAAAGTATTAGCACATCAGAAACCAGAGTAGGTCATTGAGTAGAGGGCTGATGGGTGAATGGGTCTCGTTGTGAACTGGTGAACAGACAGTAGAATTGCATTGCAGATATTGCAGCTCAAAATTGTGTATCCATGTAGTGCTGCAGACCACATCAGCAGAAGAAGCAGACCTGCATTCATACACAACCTGAAACATTTTGCCCTGGATAATCTCCTCGGTCTGCCATTACCATCAACACGATCCACGGTTCAGTGACGAGTGTGGGTGAACGTGTCAGGGTCAGAACCACGTGAACCTAAATCTCATGCTAACACATTAAAGCTACCGCACTTGACCAACAGATCTGATTGAAGCTCTGAAGTCCTGTTACATTCAGTCATAAATGGTGATGGATGATGAAGCAAATGACAGAGGAAAGGGCTGCACAAACATCCCCATCCTAAATAATGAAACAGTCCTGCATATGAGTGTAAAAGACAAGCATGTAATACCTACACCACCGTCAGCCAGAAGTGTTGCGTCAATGATCCATCTCACTTTCGTCATGATGCCCACAACATCACAGATGCCAGTCTTCAACCAATTTGATTCACTGCATGTGACATGAAGAATCGGCTGAACACAGGCAAAGGCAATGGGTCCTGACCCCATTCCTGTAATAGGACTGAAGACTTGTGCTGCACAACAAGCCATGTCCCTGTGAAAGCTGTTTCATTCCAGCTCCAACTCTGACATCTCCCTGGCAATGAAGAAAATTACTCTGCTATGTCCAGTCCCCGAAGAGCGGGGTAATTACAATCTGACCAATTACCATGCCCTCAGTACAATCATGATAGTCAAATTGGTGGGAGTTATTTTTGACAGAACTGTCAAGCAGCACAGAAATAACCTGTGCAGGGTGGTTTCAGAGAGTTCCCCATGTAGAGATGGTGCTGTTGTGGAAATGTCATTAGATTACTAATCCAGACCAGGTTAATGCTCTGGCAGCTGGTGTAAGTTAAAAAACAATTAATAAAATATCGAGATTTAAAATCTGGTACCAGTAATAGTTACCCTGAAGCCAATGTTGATTGAAAACAGCAGTTTGCTTCCCTAATGTACTTTCAGGAAGTGAATCTCCTGTGGTTTCCTGATCTGGCCTAAAAGTGACTTCAGACGCACAGACATGTGATAAACTCTTCAATGGTCTCTGTAATGGCTCTAAAATTATCAGCTCTGCTTCTAGTCTGTCTCGCCCTGTCAGAGTTTATATATTTCACTGAGATCTCCACTCATTTTCCTAAAGCCCATGGAATAAAGGCCCAGTCGCCCCAAACTCTGCTCCCACAACAAGCCTGTCATCCCAGAGATCGGTTTGGACATCCTTTGCTGCTCTCCCTCAATGTCAGGTTTGTCCTTTATCAGGTAAGGAGACCAAAACTGCACACAATACTGCAACATGTTCGAGATGGGGTCTCACCAAGGCCCTGTCCAGCTGCAGTAAGACACCCTTACACCTGGACTCAGATCCCCTTGAAATGAAGGTCAACACACCATTTATCTTCCTAACTGCTTTCTGTTCCTGCAAAAAATAATTTCAGTGACTAGTATACAGGGAGATCCAGATCCTTTACAATATTAAAGGTACCCAACTGTGGGTCTATGTACACTGGTAAGTGTCCCAATGTCATTCCCAGTAATTTCTGGCGGCGGAGACACTTGCCTCAGTCACCTTGGAGCTTTTTTTACATCCTCCTCACCCACTCACAATCCGACATCAATTACTGCCATCAGCAGAATTGGAAATATTGCATTTGATTCCCTCTGACAAAAGTTTAGTGTCTATTTGAATAGCTAGGACCCAAGCACTGCATCCTTCTACACCCCCGAGTCCTCTGCTCTAAAGAAAATTTTGATTTATTCCTCCACACTGTTTCCTGTTAGCTTTCCCATTGTAAAACCATGCACTTCTGTTAGCCCCAGTCCCATACGATTCAAAT
>NW_025178723.1:0-2213 GCF_004010195.1 Chiloscyllium plagiosum | reverse complement strand
TCACCAACCCTGTACACAATACACCAGGTACAGGCACACCAAACCTGTACACAATACTCCAGAAGCAGTCTCACCAACCCTGTACACAATATTCCAGGCGCAATCTCACCAACCCTTTACACAATACACCAGGTACAGTCACATCAAACCTGTACACAAAACTCCAGTTGCAGTCTCACCAACCCTGTACACAATACTCCAGGTACAATCTCACCAACCCTGTACACAATACTCTAGGTGCAGTCTCACCAACGCTGTACAGAATACTCCAGGTACAGCCTCACCAACCCTGCACACAATACTCGATGAACAGCCTCACCAACACTGTACACAATACTCCAGGTACAGCCTCACCAATACTGTACACAATACTCGAGATACTGTCTCACAAACCCATACAACATCAACAGTCTCATAAACATTGTACACAATACTCCAGGTACAGTCTCACCAACCCTTTACACAATACTCCAGGTAACATCTTACCAAACCTGCACACAATACTCCAAATACAATCTTACCAACCCTGCACACAATACTCCAGCTACAGCCTCACCAACACTGAACACAATACTCCGATACATTCTCACTAACCCATTACACAATAAACGAGGTACAGTCTCAACAAAACTGTACACAGCACTGCAGGGACTGCTCACCAACCCTGTAGACAATGCTTTAGGTGCTGCCTCACCAACCCTGTACACAATACACCAGGTACAGCCTCGCCAACACTGTACAGTCTCACCAACCCTGTACACAATATTCCAGTTACAGCCTCACCATCCCTGTACACAATATTCCAGGTACTGTCTCACCAACACTGAACACAATACCCCAGATACATTCTCACCAACACATTACACAATACACTAGCTACAGTCTCACCAACCCTGTACACAAAAATCGAGGTACAGCCTCAGCAACGCTGTACAGAATACTCCAGGTACAGCCTCACCAATCCTGTACACAATACGACAGGCACAGTCTCACCAACCCATTACACAATACGCCAGGTACAGTTTCACCAACCCTGTACACAATACTCCAAGTACAGCCTCACCAACCTTGTACACAATAGTCCAGGTACAATCTCACCAAACCTGTACACAATATTCGAGCTACAGCCTCCCCACCCTGTACACAATACACCAGGTACAGTCTCACCAACCCTGTACACAATACTCGAGCTACAGGCTCCCCACCCTGTACACAATACACCAGGTACAGTCTCACCAACCCTGTACACAATACTCGAGGTACAGTCTCACTAATACTGTACACAATACTCCAGGTGCGGCATCACCAACCCTGTACACATTACTCGAGGTACAGCCTCACAAACCCTGTACACAATACTCCAGGTACTGTCTCAACAATCCTGTACACAATACTCCAGGTACATTCTCAACAACACTGTACACAATACTCCAGGTATTGTATTACCAACCCATTACACAATACAACATGAACAGTCTCACAAACCTTGTACACAATAGTCCAGGGACAGTCTCACCAACCCTGCACACAATTTTCCAGGTACAGCCTCACCAATCCTGTACTCAATACTCCAGGCACATTCTCACCAACCCTGTACGCAATACTCCACGTACAGCCTCACCAACCCTGTACACAATACTCCAGGCACAATCCCACCAACCCTGTGCACAATACATCAGGTAAAGTCCCACCAACTCTGTACACAATACTCCAGGTACAGCCTCTCCCACCATGAACACAATACGCCAGGTACAGTCTCACCAACCCATTACACAATACTCCTGGAACAGTCTCACCAACACTGTACACAATTTTCCATGTACAGCCTCAACAACCCTGTACACAATACTACATTCACAGTCTCACAAACCCTGTACACACTACTGCAGGTACAGTCTCACCAAAATTGTACACAATACTCAAGGTACAGACTCACCAACACTGTACGCAATACCCCAGGTACAGTCTCACCAACCCTGTACACAATACTCCAGGTACAGCCTCGTCAACAATGTACACAATACTTCATGTACAGCCTCACCAACCCTGTAAACAATACTCCAGTTCCTGTCTCACCAACCTTGTACACAATACTCCACGCACAGTCTCACCTACAATGTACACAATACTCCAGGTACAATCTCACCAATCCTGTACGCAATCCTCCAGGTACAGCCTCTCCATCCTTGTACACAATAGTCCAGCTACAATCT
>NW_025178722.1:0-2213 GCF_004010195.1 Chiloscyllium plagiosum | reverse complement strand
GGAACAGGGTGACACTATACTCCAGAAGTGACCTCACCAACCTGAACATGACATCCCAACTCTTATTCTCAAAGATCTGACCAGTGACGGCAAGCATGCCAAATGTTTTCTCAACCATCCTGTGATGCAGACTTCAACGAATTCTGTGCATTAATACCTAGGTCTCCTTGTTCTACAGCACTAACCAGGGCCTTACTTTTAATTGAATAATTCCTGCCCTTGTTCCTTTTAACAGTATATAATACCTCACATGTATCCAAATTAAACACCATATGCCATTCCTTAGCCGATTGACCGAATTGATCAAAATCTCTTCGTAATCTTAGACATCCTTCTTCAGTGTTCACTATACCAAATGTTTCGGTGTCATCCCCATACTTATTTATCAAGTCTTCCATGTTCTCATCTAAATCATGTTTATAAATGACAAATAAAGACCGACCCCTGTGGAGTACTACAGGCAACAGTCTTCCAGTCAGAAAAAAATCAACTCTTCACCAACACATTCTGTCTCCTGCCATGAAGCCAATTTTGCATCCTTTAACAACTCACCCTGAATCGTGATCTAATTTTATTAATTAGTCAACTATGCAGAAGACCTTATGAAAACCTTCGTAAAATCCAAGTAAGCAATCGCTCTGCCCTCCTCAGTCGTCTTTGTTCATACCTCAATAAACTCAACCAAGATTATGAAACACGATTTCTCTGGAACAAAACCATGCTGTTTATCTTTAGTAATTTGTTGCCTTTCCAAATGCATATAAATCATATCTTTCAGAAATACCTCCAACAACATACCCATCACCAATGTCGGATTGACAGGTCTTCATTCCCAGGTTTCTCATGTCATCCCTTATGAAACACAGGCATAATCATAGCTAGGGAAGAAATTTCGGGAATCCTTGCAGAAATATATAAAATTATACACACGCACACACAGACACACACAAACACACACACGTATACATACATTTCTGCAAGTGCGCCTCAATTTCCTCCCTAGCTTTTACAAACTCCTGAGAAACACGAGATCAGGTCGCGAAGATTTGCCCAACTTTATACTTTCCAAGACATCTAGAACTTCCTCTTCTTTAATGTAAACTGTTTTCAAAACATCAATATTTATTTCTCTGTGTACTCTTTCCTAAATTAAAAACTGATGCGAAGCTTACATTTAATATCTCCCCCAACTGCTCAGGTTCAAAACAAACTCGAGCTCTTTGATCTAAAAGAGTCACATCTCTCTCTCCCTGTAGTTATATTCTTATTCGTAATATATTTCTGGAAACTCATTGGATGATCCTTAACCTTATTTTCCAAGGCTGTCTCATATGCCCACCTTACTTTCTTGATCTCCCTCTTAAGAATGCGCCGACAATTTTTATGGTGCTCAAAAGATTCAATTCAACCAACTTGACTATATCTAATGTACATACCTTGTATATTCTTGACTAAAGACTTAATATCTTTAACTATCCACTGTTCCCTAATTTTACCAGCTTGACCTTTCAATCTTACTAGCAACATAATGTCTCTGCACTCTCATTATCACACTTATCAGCCATCTCTCTATCTGCAAACAGACTATTCCAATCAACGTTTGAATAGTTCTTGTCTCAACATTTCCTTATTCTAATTAAAATCTGGACCTTCTTTGAAAGGGTTATCTTTTTCCATCACTATGTTAAAACTAAATATGCTCACTAGTCATAAAATGTTCCCCTATTATCACTTGCATCACTTGCACTGCCTTATTATCCAAGAGAAGGTCAAGTGTCGCTACTCTTCCAGTAGAAACATTGGCATATTCAAAAATATTTTTTCTTAAACACGTTTAACAAATTTTTCATTATCCATACCTTAAATACCGTGATAGCCCCAGTGAATGTTTGGAAAATTAAAATCACCAACTACAACTTTGTTATTCTTATGTCTGAGAACTTCCATTGCATATTTGATCCTCAATTCCTCAAAGACAATTAGGGGGCCTAAAATACAATCACATCAAGTTGTTCATTTTTTAAAATTTCTAATTTAAACCTAATTATTTTCACTGAAAGCTTTTTTTAGAAATACTTTCTTCTTTAGTTAGAGTAGTAACGTTTTCCTTCATCAAAAGGACACTCCCCCTCCTCCTTTTCAACCCCTTATATCCTGCCTATAACATCTTAAATCTGGTAAATGAAACTGTCCATTAACCAATCAAGTTTCTG
>NW_025178721.1:1100-2213 GCF_004010195.1 Chiloscyllium plagiosum | reverse complement strand
AATCCTGTCTGGGGAGAACACATCACCATGGAATGTGGGGAACAGAACTGAGTGCCGTATATTGGCCGTGGTCACACTAGTGTTGCTGACCTCCGTGTTCTTGTGGTTGTCTTGGTTTTCCCACATGGAACAGGTTGTGAACTCCATGAGACCGGGATTCCCCACCATAAGTCTTGTTGGTTAATATCTTGAAGAGAACTGTCCTCAGAACTCCAGCTGTGCTCTGACTTCATTCACAACTGGATGTGGCTGGACTGCAGATCTTAGATCTGTTCTGTTGTTTCCCGGATTGTTTCACTCTGTCTATCACTTGCTGCTTATGCAGTTTGGCACACAGGTAGTCCTCTTTGAGAACTTCGTTAGGTTAACAACCTCATTTTTAGGTATTTATGCTGCTGTGACTGACATGCTCTCCTGAATTCTCTCAGTTGAACGAGGGCTGATCCTGTGGTTTGATGGTCAGAGGTAAGTTGGGGGCATGCTGGGCCGTGATTCTGTAAGCTTTGTTGGAGTAAAACTCTGCTGTTGTTGTTGGAAGGAAAGAGCTAAACTCTGACACTGTCGGCCCTTTACAAGAAGCTATATGCAGTATCATGAACACTGATAGGCCAAGACAGGAAATGCGAGCAACACTGTACAATGATGCAGGATCACAACTGCATCAAGGGGACTTTAAGAGCCATGTGACAAAGGAGTAGGGAAAGAAGCAGCTGATCAAATTGTTTCCTTCATAGTCATAAAGTGACTCTGAGATTATTGTACTGTTGGGGGTGAGGATGGAAGAGGTTGGGAAGATGGAGAGTCCTTCTACAGAAACTAATCTGCCTGAGAGTTATGGGATCGACTTGATTGCCATGAATTTAACAGAAAGCTAACTGAAACTGTTTTTATCCCCAAAAGATACCAAGACTGATGGTGCTTCCAATCATCACCAGAAACAAACCCCAGAATACATGGTTCAGAGATGGATGTCAATAGCCCATCAACATCCAACTCCTGCAATCATTCAGCAAACTTATGTGTGATTCACCAGAAAATCACTGTTCGCTCTGTGCAGATGGACAGCGATGTGGGGAAGGATTGACCTAGTGGTATTGTCACTAGACAGTTAAT
>NW_025178721.1:0-73 GCF_004010195.1 Chiloscyllium plagiosum | reverse complement strand
TCATCTCCTGCTGTGGAAAGACAGCCTGTGTTGGTCTGAGTAGGAACACTGAGCAGATTTATCTCCATGATAA
>NW_025178720.1:0-2212 GCF_004010195.1 Chiloscyllium plagiosum | reverse complement strand
TCGTATCCCATTGCAGACGTTCTGCACTCCCCCAGTCTGTATCCCATTGCACACTCTTCACTCACCCTGTCCTTATCCCATTGCAGCCGCTAGTAGCCCCCTGTCTATATGCCATTGAAGACTCACTGCCGTCCTACTGTCTGTATCCCGATATAGGTTCTCTCCCTTCCCCCGTCTGCATCCAATTGCAGACACTCTGCCCTTCCACTGTCTGTATCCCATTTCAGATGCTCTGCTCGATCCCTGTCAGTATCCGATTGTAAACACTCTGCCGTCCCCCTGTCCGTATCCCACTGAAGATGCTCTGCCTCCATTGTCTGTGTTCGATTGCAGGCGCACTGCCCTCAGCCGCCTGTATCCCATTGTAGATGCTCTTCCATTCCCTGTCTGTATCCCATTGCAGACGCTCTGCCCTCCCCAGTCTGTATCCCACTGCAGACACTCTGCCCTCACCAATCAGTATCCCATTGCAGACGCTCTGCCCTCCCCCTGTCTGTATCCCATGACAGACGCTCTGCCTTCCCCTTGTTTGTATCCCATTGCAGACGCTCTGACATACCCTGTCTGTATCCCATTGCAGACGCTCTGCACTCCCCCTGTCTGTATACCATGATAATTCTGAGCACAAAAGAGAAATTCTTGCAATAGCTGCTCACTGCCATTTCTCTCTAGATTTGATGTATTATGACTAATCATATAGCATAGAGATATGGAACATTTTCCTCGCTATAGTAGTGCAGGCTGTTGCGAAGTGCTTCAGAATAGATGTTGCATTTTCAGAGAAAAAGAGAGAAGTCAAATGTCATAGTATTTGTGAAGAGTGTAGCCAATGATGAAGAAACAGTGTGAAATAAATCACTTTATTTCCACTAAGACTAGTCATATAACTTATCACTGAATCACACAATGGTTGGAGCACAGGAGGTGGCTACTTAGTCTGACGTGTCTGTGTTGGGGAGCTATTCACCCCCTGCCATGCCCAGCTTTTGCCATGTAGCCTTTCACTTACTGTCCTTTCAGAGACCAATCCCATTTCGTCTTGAATGCTTGAATTGAATGCACTCTGCCCTACTCTGAGGCCACTCATTCCAGCTCCTGACCAATTGCTGCATGAAACCATTTTTGCTCATATCACTCTCATTTCTTCAGCCAATTACTTTCAATCTGTCCTTAACATTTGCATCAATGGGAATGGGATAGATCTTGGAGTTTAAGGATGAAGAACATTGTGCATCTGTAAAGAAGCAGGAGTCGCTATACAACCTAAGTTAGTTGCTTGTTCGTTTGTGTGTGCATATAAACCGTGCAATGAGTCTCATTTCTTTACTCAGCGAGTCGTGAGTTCATGGAATGCCCTGCCAGTAGCAGTGGTGGACTCTCCCTCTTTATGGGCATTTAAACGGGCATTGGATAGGCATATGGAGGATAGTAGGCTAGTGTAGTGGGCTTGGATCGGCGCAACATCGAGGGCCAAAGGGCCTGTACTGCGCTCTATTTTTCTATGTTCTATGTTCTACACAGCTCTACATGCAGGATAGGCATCTAGTCCGGACTTAAAGATTAATGCAATTTTGTGGTTTGTGCAGTGTTCCACTCTGGACAGGTGGTCAGGTTGTATTGAGCAGTACACTCGCCTGTTCTGCACAATGCTCCATGTTGCACAGATATCTTATCTGGATTTGTGGTTTATGGACAATTTCGCGAGGTGGATTCGGATTGTTATATGACTAGCCATTTCAGCTGATGTGGCAATGCTTTCATTTTATTTTCTCAGTCTGATCATTGGATCCTCCAAAGTCGAACTCCTCTGGCTAGTCCCATCCCCATCTCCCCATATCTCTACAACTTGTTATCCATTAATCAATGTCCCAGTTTTAATTTAAACAACTGTGCTGTATATTTTCCAGAGGTTTGACATTGCTCAACCAGGAGCATTGGCATCTAAACTTAGGAATCTCAGGATAATGAGAAAAAAAAAACAGAGCTGGCGTTTTCTGTCATTTCCCTGTGCCTTGCGTGTTATTCCATGTGGTACATGGACTAAGAGCACTCGTTACATCCCTTACATCGATTGATTGAAAGCCTTTCTGCTGTTTTTGCAAATCATTCTAACAATGCGAATGATATAGATTTTTTTTAATCTTTCAATAACTGAGCAAGGAAGCTGACTGACTGCGCTTTTTTTTTAATACAGATCTGACAAACTGAATGA
>NW_025178719.1:0-2212 GCF_004010195.1 Chiloscyllium plagiosum | reverse complement strand
ATGGATGAAAATGGAATAGTGTCGGATCGATAGGCTTCAGAATGGTTCCACAGGTCGGTGCAACATCGAGGGCTTAAGAACCTGCACTGTGCTGTAATGTTCTATATTCTATGTGGCCCATTGTCAGAGCTCATCCTTTTAGGCAACCCAAAGTGGGAATTACTTTAGTCAACAATATTTTGTCTACTGTATGTGCAGTACAATTAGTGGAGGGGAAGGCTTCAATCCATTTGCTAAATTCATCGAACATGAACAAACAGTATTTATAACATTATACTTTAGTATTTAGGTTTGTTCGCTGAGCTGGAAGGTTCACTTTTAGACGTTTTGTCACCGTACTAGGTAACATCATCAGTGAGTCTCTCGTTAAGCACTGGCGTTATGGCCCACTTTCTATTTATGTCTTTCGGTTTCCTTGGGTTGGTGTTGTCATTTCCTGTGTTGGTGATATCATGGTGATAGCGTCTGAAAATGAACCTTCCAGCTCAGCGAGCAAACTTACATCTAGAACCTCCACCTAAGTTCTGAAACTTGTCCAAACCTGCTAACCTCTACGGGCACAATACACTAAAACTAGCACAAAGATGGGAAACCAATGCCATCTGATAGAGCACCACCCACAAATAGCTGTACTTCCTGCATGAATGCCAAAAGAAACAGGTCCTATCTTAACACCTCAAAAAAAACCTCCCTTAACACCCCACTATCCAAATGAATAACAGAGTAAAACAGCTGAAGAATGCTTAGGGAAATGTTTAATGATGGCCACAGCAGACTCCTTAAATACAATTGGGAAATATAGTGAAAAACACTCTACTCCCTCATGCAACAGAGCACAAATGGACAGACACAGTACAAAAAGCCATAGATATTAGACAGCGGCCAACACAGAAAATAAAAAAAAACTAGACCTGCAGAAACCAAACAAGACACACTCACACAAAATAACACCGTAGACAGCATAGAACCTATCTGTCCAACACTTAACAGACACCTGATAAAGCCGTCTAAGTTACAGGATTAAATTACAACTTCTGGCATGCAGACAATAAAACGTTTTAGAGCATTAGAAACAATACATGAAGAAATCAAACTCACAGAAGAAACCATCATTAAGCGGGAGAAAAGAAGCACACTCTATAAACAAGAAAGGAAAACACTAGAAGGACTCAAAAATGATCAAACATTGTTATCCTCCCTGCAGGCAGAGGACGCCTTACAGTCATTTTAAACCGGGCAGATTACTTTGAGAAAGCAAACACACTGCTTGCAGATACCGACGCTTACCAATAAGTGGCGACAATGAGAAAATCGAATCACAGCCTTACTAAAAAAAAAACCTCCAGAAATCTGGAGAATTAAATAAGGCAGACTTCCAAAAGATGAAACCAGATGGATCCGACACACCACGACTCTACGGATTATCCAAATTTCACAAGACAGGAGCGTTCCTCAGACCCATAGTCTTGCTACCTGGAACAGACTGGCCAAGGCACTACACATAAGACTAAACAAAATAGTAGAAGAATCATGCACGTCCATTCACTCCCCACAACAATTTCTGACAACATCAAAGACACCAAGATAGAAGAGGATGAAATTATGGTCTCTCACATAACAGTCTGTTCACATCCATCAGCATCAACCTGGCCAAGGACACTATTAGAAGAACCAAAGACACAAAGACTGGACACCACCAGCTTCATCAGTAAGGGCATTATCATCAAGTTAGTGGACCTATGTCTTACCCCCGACTTCACCTTCAACAACAAAACCTACAGACCAACCAATGGAACACCTATGGGATCTTCGATATCAGGGTTTTTAGCAGAGGCAGTAATGCAGAAACTCGAACAAACAGCTTTGCTAATCATCCAACCTAAACTTTGGGTCTGCTACAGGGATGAGACATTGGTCATCACTAAACTAAACAAATTAGAGGAAACCTTCAAGACCATCAATAATACTGTTACAGGCAAAAAAATCACAAAGGTGGATGAAAACAACAACAGACTCCAATTCCGTTATGTCACAGTCGAGCGAGCAGCCAATGGGGAACTTCAAACCAGCGTCTACAGGAAAACAATACGTACGGACTAAATACTGAACTACAGAAGCAATCATCCCAACACCCACAAACGAAGCTGCATCAGAAGTTTATTTCAACGAGCCACCACACACACTGCAGCTCAGATGAACTGTGAAGAACAGA
>NW_025178718.1:0-2212 GCF_004010195.1 Chiloscyllium plagiosum | reverse complement strand
TGTATTGGTACAAGGAAACAGTGGATTAAATTCAAATATGAACCCACTGTACTTGTCAGCAAGAAAAGTTAAAGCATTATGTAATAATTGTAATGCCAATGACTGAATAATTGTTGTTAGAATCCTGAAAAAAGAATATATTGTACTATTTGCCCTACCAGTCAATAAATTAATTTAAAATGTCAACCTCAGTATACTTGTTAGCCAGACTGATTGAAATTATTATGCAATTATTGTGATGGTAATCACTTGATAACTAATGCTGGAGCTTAAACGTCTAGACTGGGTCTGCGGCTGGTGGTGAAGGAACCAACAAGAGAAAAAAGACATACCTGACCACATCCTTAATAATCTGCTTGCTGCAGAAGTATCTGTCCATGAGAATATTGGTAAAAGTGACTACTGCGCTTGTGGACATGAAATCCTGCGTTCACATTGAGAATAACCTCCATCGTGCTGTGTGGCACTATCACCGTGCTAAATCAGACAGCCTTCAAACCATTCTAGCAGCTCAAGACTGGGCATTGGTGAGGCGCTGTGGGCCATCAACAGCAGCAGAACTGTACTCCAGCACCCCATGACTGGCATTTCCTCCACTGAATGATGAACATGAAGCCAGGGTATCAACGCTGGTTCAATGCAGACTGCATGAGGGAATGCAAGAAGCAGCATCAGGCAAACCAAAAAAATAGGTGTCAACCTGGTGAAGCTACCAAACAGGGCTGATTGCGTGCCAAATGGCATAAACAGCAAGTGGTAGACAGAACTCAGCAATCCCACAACCAATGCATCAGATCTCAGAATTGCAGTTCTTCCACATTCAGTTGTGAATTGTGGTGGACATGAAAACAGCTCACTGGAGGAGGAGGCTTCACAAATATCCCCATCGTCAATTATGGGGAAGCCCAGCACATCAGTGCAAAAGGTAAGGCTGATGCATTCAGAACAATCTTCAGTCAGAAGTGCCGAGTGAATGATCCATCTCGGGCTCCTGCAGTGGTCCCAGCATCACAGATTCCAGTCTCCAGCCAATTCGTTTCACTCCACGTGATATCAAAATGTGGCTGGAGGTACTGGATACTGCAAAGGCTACGGATTCTGACAACATTCCAGCAATAGTACTCCCAGCGTCATTCAGCTCCTGATCTCATTGCAGCCTTGGTTCAAACATGGATGGAACAGCTGAATTCCAGAGGTGAGGTAAGAGTGACAGCCCTTGACATTAAAGCTGCTTTTGACTGAGTATGGCATCAAGGAACTCTCGCCAAATTGGTAACAATGGGTACCGGGGGCAAATACTCCGCTGGTTAGATTCATACCCGGCATAAAGAAAGATGGTTGTGGTTGTGGAGGGTCAGTCATCTCAGCTCCAGGACATATCTGCAGGAGTCCCTCAGGGTTGCTCCTCGGCCCAACAATCTTCAGCTGCTTCATCAATGACCTTGCCACGGTCAGAAGTGGAACGTTTGCCGATGATTGCACTGTGTTCATCACCATTCGCGATTCCTCAAGTATTGAAGAAGTGCATGCTCAAATGAAACAAGATCTGCACAACACGCAGGATTGGGCCGACAAGTGGCAAGTAACATTTGCGCCAGACAATGACCATCACCAACGAGAGACATTCTAACCACTGCCCCTTTACATTCAACAGCATTACCATCACTCCATCTCCCACTGTTACCATTGACCAAAAACTCAACGGACTCACCACATAAACACAGTGGCGACAAGAACAGGTCAGAGACTCGGGTACTGTGACAAGGAACTCACCTCCTGGTACCTGAAAGTCTATCCACCATCTACCAGGCACAAGTCAGGAGTGCGATGGAATACTCTCCACTTTCCTGGACGGGTGCAACCCCAATGACACTCAAGAAGCTCGACAGAATTCAGGAAAAAGTAACCTGTTTGATTGGCACCACATCTACAAGCATTCAATCCCTCCACCGTCAGCCATCAGTAGCAGAAGTGTATAGTATCTTCATGGCAGAAATTCACCGAAGCATCTTAGACTGCACCTTCCAAACCCACGATCACTTCCATCCAGAAGGACAAGTGCAGCAGGTACTTGGAAACATCACCACCTACAAGTTTCCCTCAAAGCCACTGACCACCTTGCCTTGGCAATATATATTTGTTTCTTCACAGTCATTGGGCCAAAATCCTGGAATTCCCCCCCTAATGGCATTGTGGGTCAAAAACCCACAAC
>NW_025178717.1:0-2212 GCF_004010195.1 Chiloscyllium plagiosum | reverse complement strand
GTCAAAATTCCCTGTGCTCTCTTGCCTCAGGACAAGTTTGTTATGAATGTCAACATTACATCAAAAACCAAGGTTGTGTATATGTTGACTAGTTTGGGTGATTGAGATCCAGCTAACTTTCATTCATTTCAACATCTTATACATTCGCCTCTTGTGGTTGCTCAATAATTGAAGTCTAACAGAATTGTATATACTGCATCACAGATACTGCTTCCAATCTGTGATATCTCTGTTGGCTGCTTTACTGCTGACAAAAAGGCAAGTTTATGAGCAGTACCTTCTCTATCAATCATCCTCAGCGAGCCAATGGGTCAAATGGTATATTGATCACAAATGAACTGACCATTTCACTATCAGGCAATTGGTAAAATATGATACAATTTTTCCAAATACAGATCCACTGATTGAGTTCAGAGCACATTGACCATAAACTCCTAAATCGAGGGGCCTAGGTTAGCATGTGGGGACACGGTTCAAAGCAGGTCATAAGACAGCAGATTATGAATTGAATACAAAGTCAAAAATCTCTAGGTCCAGTAGCACTCTGGTGACTTCACTTTTTAAAAGCAGAATTAAGGATGAATCCCAGTCAAGGCAGCCATGAAATGATCATTTATTGATTTTTACAAAAACACTTCATTCACCAAAGACCTTTTTTGGAGGGTCATTCTGAACTAATTTGACCTCTATGTCATTCCAAAGTCACCAACAACATGAGCATACCTTAATTATCTCCCAAAACGGACGAACAAACTACAAGTTCACTGGCCATGCTGGAAAAACATTATAACATGTAACTACAGCAGGTAACCTTCGAAACAACAAGTACTAGCAATGAACATTAACGGTCACATTCCATCAATAAATCGAAAAGAAATCTCATCATGTTGCCTAAAGCACCGCACATTTCACTTCCCACAACAGAAACCTTACTTCATTCCAGTACATAACACTTCCTCCAAACAATCCTGAGTGATTTGAGAAACATTGGAACGCATGCAACTTCAGATTTTCCAGATACAAACCAAGATCACATCTCAAGTAAACTCAAACTCCCCATGTGAAGATTGTGGCATTCAATACTGAATGTCACAATGCTTCAAATTCCTGGAGTCAACACATTTACACTCATTCTGAGGTCGGAAAGAGGGAACACTTAGAGAAAGAGAGAGAGTGAGAGAGCGAGAGAGAGAGAGAGAGAGAACGAGAGAGCGCGAGCGAGACTCTTTCCAGGTTGACCCATTGGTGATGATCACAGCACAACAGTGGAAAGGAGACGTTGAGGATGACATCAGCCCCACCTTGCATGATCCTTTCCGCCTCAGATTGACCTAGGAAAGCCTCAGCAGGACCAATTCATCTCATTCCAATTCATTCAAATATTCAGCCAAATATTAATATCCATTCCAATATCAATCCAAAGGCCATATTGAGCAGCTTCCTTACCTGTCGTAAAAGAAACTGTAACCGGATCTGATGCTGTACCATCTCCCGCCAGTGTCAACACTCTGAACGTGTATTTTGTCCCAGGATTCAGACCCACCACTGTAATAGACTCATCATTTACAGTGGTATTTGAAGATGGATCTCCAATTGTCCCCACCTTATATCTGTACTCAGCCTTATAATCTGACTGGCGGTTCCATCTCAGAGTAATTGAAGTGGTGTTGCGACTCACAAGGGTTACATTAGTCACGGCATTTGGTACTGCAAATAGAAATCAGATATTGAGAACAACTTCAGCCTCACCTTGCCTGCTCCTTTCTGCCTCTCAATGATGCATGACAGCCTCAGTAGGACTAACCCATATCATTCCACCTCCGATACACTACACTGAATTGACCATCACATCTCAGCCAAACTCCCTCCATGAGCTCCTTCAATCTTTCTCCTAGATCCTAAAGTGTCCTTGTGCTCTCTTGCCTCAAGGCTAGGTTATTATACACTTTTACATCACATCACAAGCCAAGACTTTTTAAAAGTTGCCAGGTTTGCCCGATTCAGGTCTGCCGAGCTCTGACTTTCATTCTGACCATCTTTGACAGTGTCCGCTTGAAGGTAAAACAGAATTGGTTCCACACAACAGCACAGTTACTACAGGCCATCTGATCCGTCAGTTTTATGCTTGACTGCTGACATAAAGCCAAGATGATGAGCAGTATCTTTCACATCAATCACCCTCGGCCATCTGATGGATTAAATGGTATGTTGA
>NW_025178716.1:0-2212 GCF_004010195.1 Chiloscyllium plagiosum | reverse complement strand
AAAGGAGCTGGAGCAGTGTCGCAACTTCCTCTTGTATAATAGAAAATAAAGGAGCTGGAGCAGCGTCTCTGCTTCCTCCTGTATTATAGAAGTAAACGGGTTAGAGCAGCTTCACTGATTCCTCCTGTATTATAGAAAATAAAAGCGATGGAGCAGAGTCTCTGCTTCCTCCTGTATTATAAAAAATAAAGGAGCTGGAGCAGCGTCACTGCTTCCTGCTGTATTATAGAAAAAAAGGAGCTGGAACAGCGTCAATACTTCCTCCAGTAGCACAGATAGTAAAGGAGCTGGAATAGCGTCACTGCTTCCTCCGGTATTATAGAAAATAAAGGAGCAGGATCAGTGTCTCTGCTTCCTCCTGTAATATAGAAAACAAACGAGTTGGAGCAGCGTCTCTGCTTTCTCCTGAATTATAGAAAATAAAGGAGCTGGAGCAGCGTCACTGTTTCCTCCTGCGTAATAGAAAATAAAGTAGATGGAGTAGCGTCACTGCTTGCTCCTGTATTATAGAAAATAAAGGAGCATGAGAAGCGTCACTGCTTCCTCCTGTATTAGAGATAATAATGGAGATGGTGTAGCGTCTCTGCTTCCTCCTGTATTATAGAAAATGAAGGAGCTGGTGCAGCGTCACTGCGTCCGCCTGTATTATAGAAAACAAAGGAGCGTGAGCAGCGTCTCTGCTTCTTCCTGAAATATTGAAAATAAAGGAATTGGAGCAGCGTCACTGCTTCCTCCGGTATTATAGAAAATAATGGAGATGGAGTAACGTCTCTGCTTCCTCGTGTATTATATAAAATAAACGTGCATGAGCAGCGTCACTGCTTCCTCCTGTATTACAGAAAATAAAGGAGTTGGAGCAGCGTCACTGCTTCCTCGTGTATGATAGAAAATAAAGTAGCTGGAGCAGCGTCACTGCTTTCTCCAATATTCTATAAAATAAAGGAGATGGAGCAGCGTCACTTCTTCCCCTGTATTATAGAAAATAAAGGAGTTGGAGCAGCGTCACTGCTCCCTCCAGTATTATTGAAAATAAAGGAGCTGGAGCAGCGTCACTGCTTCCTCCTGTATTATAGAAAATAAAGGAACTGGAGCAGTGTCTCTGTTTCCTCCTGTATTATAGAAAGTCAAAAAGCTGGAGCAGCGTCAGGGCTTCCTCCTGTATTATAGAAAATAAGGGAGCTGGAGCAGCGTCATTGCTTCCTGCGGTACGAGAGAAAATGAAGGAGCTGGAGCAGCGTCACTGCGTCCTCGTGTACTATAGAAAATAAAGGAGCTGGAGCAGCATCACTGCTTCCTCCTGAATTATAGAAAATAAAGGAGCTGGAGCAGCCTCTCTGCTTCCTCCTGGATGATAGAAAATAATTCAGCTGGAGCAGCGTCACTGCTTCCTCCTGTATTATAGAAAAAAAAAAGCAGCTGGAGCAGCGTCACTGCTTCCTCCTGTATTATAGAATATAAAAGGGCTGGAGCAGTGTCTCTGCTTCCTACTGTATTATAGAAAATAAAGGAACGGGAGCAGCGTCTCTGCTTCCCCCTGTATTATAGAAATAAATGAGTTAGAGCAGCTCACTGCTTCCTCCTGTATTATAGAAAATAAAAGCGATGGTGCAGAGTCTCTGCTTCCTTCTGTGTTATAAAAAAAATTGAGCTGGAAAAAATTGAGCGTGTACTATAGAAAATAAAGGAGCTGGAGCAGCATCACTGCTTCCTCCTGAATTATAGAAAATAAAGGAACTGGAGCAGCCTCTCTGCTTCCTCCTGGATGATAGAAAATAATTCAGCTGGAGCAGCGTCACTGCTTCCTCCTGTATTATAGAAAATAATGGAGCTGGAGCAGTGTCACTGCTTCCTCCTGTATTATAGAAAATAAAGGAGCTGGAGCAGTGTCACTGCTTCCTCCTGTATTATTGAAAATAAAGGAGCTGAAGCAGCGTCACTGCTTCCTCCTGTATTATCAAAAATAAAGGAGCTGGAGCACCGTCTCTGTTTCCTCCTGTATTATAGAAAATAAGGGAGCTAGAGCAGCGTCTCTGCTTCATCCTGTATTATAGAAGTAAACGGGTAAGAGCAGCTTCACTGCTTCCTCCTGTATGAAGGAAAGAAAAGCGATGAAGCAGAATCTCTGCTTCCTCCAGTATTATAAAAAGTAAAGGAGCTGGAGCAGCGTCTGTGCTTCCTCTTGTATTATAGAAAATAAAGGAGCTTCAGCAGC
>NW_025178715.1:0-2212 GCF_004010195.1 Chiloscyllium plagiosum | reverse complement strand
TGCAGATGACACAAAGTTTGGAGCTGTCATTGAAAGTATAGAGGGCTGTTGTGGGCTGCAGCGGGACATTGACAGGATGCAGAGATGCTGTATAGCTCTATTGCCCTCTGATTGTAGACACTCTTCTGGTGAGAATGAGGGCAAAAAGAATTCTGACGTGAGTGTTTCAGGAAGGGGAAGTGGCGAGGCAATAGTATGTAACATGCACCCCTCATAGTTAATGATACCGCCAAGAGCAGACAGTGAGAGTGGACGGGCAGGGAATTTTGATCAAGAACAAGGTAGAACACAAAGTCTGGAAGATTTAACATTCTTTCTCTCTCCATAATGCTACTGGAGCTGTTGAGTTTCTGCGGTAGATTTCCGTTTATACTTCAGGTTTCCACCATCTGACGCATTTTGATTTTATTTAATTGGCTGTGTTTTGAATTATATTGTGTTGTAGTGTGCAGGATTTTCACCACACAGGTGACAGGCAATTGCCAACTACAACAAATGTAAATCGTACCATTTCCACTTGTCACGCAATAAAATTGTCATTGCTGAATACACTATTATCAAAGTCGTGGAGGTTAGATTGGACGAATGTGATCAATTATAATTCTGAAACTGAGAAATATGCGGATAGTGCATCATCTCCTGCCTTCCCAATGTATTCCACCATTTAAAAGATACGATTTAGAAGTGAGGTAGAATACCCTCTACTTGTCTGGTTTGTTGCAACTTCAGAGGCTGACGTTTTCATGACAAGATAGCTCACTTGATTGGAAACACATACAAAAATAACACATGGTGGCAGCAGCAAACACTACTAATAATGAACTCTGCACGAACTCAACACATTCCTTCCACAGTCACATCCAAACTGTTAATCTCAACACATAGAGGATGAGAGGAGAAGATGACTCAGAACACCAATGCATGCAGGTTCACCTCCATGACATGCACATATGCAAATCCTACTATAGCAGCATTCCCTTTCAGTAGCTATATCAAAATCTTGGTACCACCTTCCTAAAGGCCTGTAGATTTAACTCGACACCAGAACCATAGAGCTTCAAATAGAACATAGAACATAGTACAGTACAGCACAGAACAGGCCCGTCAGCCCACGATGTTGTGCCGACCATTGATCCACATGTATGCACCCTCAAATATCTGTGACCATATGCATGTTGCTTAAATGTCCACAATGTCCTTGCTTCCACAACTGCTGCTGGCAAAGCATTCCATGCTCTCACAACTCTCTTGTAAATAACCCGCCTCTGACATCCCCTCTATACTTTCCTCCAACCAGCTTAAAGCTATGACCCCTCGTATTAGTCATTCTGCCCTGGGAAATAATCTCTGGCTATCGACTCTAACCATACCTCTCGTTGTTTTGTATACCTCAACTAGGTCGCCTCTCCTCTTCCTTTTCTCCAAGGAAAAAAGTCCGATCTCTGTCAACCTCTCCTCATAAGATAAGCCCTTCAGTCCAGGCAGCATCCTGGTAAACCTCCTCTGAACCCTCTCCAAAGCATCCACATCTTTCAGAGCCTGAAAAATTTCATAATGACATCACCTTTCAAGTTAATGTAAATGTTAGAAAAAATGGCCAGCTTAAGTATAAATATAGCTTGTTAACTACCTCAGGACTGGGAAAGGTGCTTTGAAGGTAAAGAAATGTCATGGAAGTGTTGTCACTGTGAAACATGAATATCAAATTGGAGAAAAATGCAGATTCAGGGAATGTAGAGAGAAAGTCGTATACATTATGAACGAAGTTTACGTCGCCATAGTTCGAGAGGACCATCTGTCATGGAGTCATAGTGTCATACAACGGGGAAACAGACCCTCTAATCCAACTTGTGCATGCCAACAAAATTTGTTGACTAACCAGTTTCACTTGTCTGTGTATGACACCATTCCTTCTCGAGTCATAGCGTCATAAATTAATATAGCATTAAAGGTGACCCTTTGGCCCAAACTGGTCCATACTGATTATGGTGCCAACTCGGTTAGTTCCCATTGCCTGAAGATGTTCCATGTCATGCTCGACTCTTCTGAGCTATGTGCCTATCCAAATTGTCTTTATGTTTTGCTATGTTACCTGCCTCAGCTGATTTGTCTGGCAGTTCATTCAATGTGCGCACGACTTTCTGTATGAAGAAATTGCCCCACATCTCTATGTTGAATGTTTCCCCTCTCAACTCAAACATATGCCATTTAG
>NW_025178714.1:0-2212 GCF_004010195.1 Chiloscyllium plagiosum | reverse complement strand
AATATTTCTCCAATCCAAGAATTAAAAACAGCAGCAAGAGAAAATTAAGAGAGTGTAGCAGCCAGGAGATAGTCACTGAAGATTCCAACTCTGTGGAGACCCCAATAGTTTATGTTATTACTGAGAAAGCAAAACCCAGAGATCCTAATCTGTGAGAGGTGGCCACACCCATTCAGTCTTTACTAAAATAAACACAAGGCTTCCCTAGCTGTTTACTCAAGTGGTCTTAACTAGCCAGCTTGGTAACGATCATTCAATCTCTCTCTTAAAAGAAACCAGGACAAAATAACTTCTTAAAGCTGCAACATCATCACACTTGTCAGCACATCGAGCTGTCAAACAGGAACCAGGGGTAACCCAATCAGGCTCTTGGCCCTGTCCAAACAGACGATGAAGAAGCCATTCAATCCCTTGAGTCACTTACACAGGAACAGCAGGAGGCTATTCCCACCTCAATGCACTTACACGGGGACAGAATGAGATAATTGATGCTGATCCTGATGAATGGCCGATGCCCAAAACGTCGACTCTCCTGCTGTGCTTTTCCAGCAAACCACTGTCTACTCTGATCTCCAGCACCCACCGTCCTCACTATCTCCTAATGATGCTCTAGTATGATGACCAAGTGGAGCAGAGGCTGCACAGACAGATTGCTCCACGTTGTTCCTCGTGGCGCCGTCGCTCATGATACACACTTAACGTGGTTTTCTAGTGGTGAGGAGGGAAGCCATATGTCTTGTGTGAAGTCTCAAAAAGGCATCTTTCATCTCCGAGAAGACAGCCTGGTGTTTCTATGTAGGGCGGATGCTGGTGGGAATGGCTACCTGTTTCAGATGGAACGTATTGTGGCTGCTGTTAGGGATTGTGAGCAACATGACGTTCATTACAGGTTCACACACCGACTGCACAATAACGTGGGAAGAGTTAATTAAGACATATAAACTATTAGGAAAGTCACGTTATACTGATTAATGGACTCTCTAAGTTCAAATAATGATGGTATTACTCATGTTGATCTTGTCTAGTGCACGTCCTGCTCAGTGTAACCTGAATGCCTTATTCTGTCCAAGCCTATTTCCACCCTGTGATCTGCCAGTCTATCCTTACTATGACCTGCCTCCACTGCTCATAAATAAAGTGTTTCCCTGTACTGAGGTACACGTGACAATAAATCAAACCAATCAATCCTGGGTAAAGTATGGAATCTCTCACCCTATCAATGTCTCTTTTGGAAATAAGTGATCGCTGCCACTCCTCGTGTTTCAGCATCACCATTTCTTCGTCTCTCACAGCTCTACTGATTAAACACTCACCTTCTTCACTCTATCCTCATGTTACCATCACCCGTATCTTTGGTAAGGCGATAATTTCTTACAAAGGAGATCAAATCTGTACAGAGTGCCCCAAATGATCTCTCGGCAAGGCTGTACAATAGCAGGAAGATGGCTTTACTTATGTATTCGAATCATTTTACAATGAAGGACAGCATAACATTGACTGCACCCGTTACTTACACAGGGTTTGATTCGGAGCAGTCAGCATAGACTTGTGAGTGGGAGATCATGCTTCCCAAATTTGTTAGAGTTCTTTGATGAAGTGACCAAGAAAGTTGACGAAGGCAGAGCAGCAGCCATAGTCTCTATGGATTTCAGTAAGACCTTTGATAAGTTTCCACATGGTAGGCTGTTCAGGAAGGTTACATCACATGGAATGCTGGGGGAACTGGCCAATTGGATACACAGTTGGCTTGATGGTAGAAAGCAGAGGGTTTAGTGGAAGGATGCTTGTCAGACTGGAGTCTGGGTCCATTGCTGTTTGTTATCTATGACTTGATTGAGAATGTACAAGATATGATTAGTAAGTTTGCAGATGACATTAAAGTGAGTGGGAGCATGTTCAATGAGGAAGATTATCTGAAATTGCAGCAGGACCGTAATCAGGTGAGGAAGTGGGCCGAGAAATTGCAAATGGAATTGAATATAGAAGTGTGAGGTCTTGCATTATGGAAAATCAAATCAAGGTAAGAGTTTCACGGTGACTGAGAGGGCCTTAAGGGGTGTAGTGGGCAGAGAGACCTTGGTGTTCAGGTGCACTGTTCTGTCAGAGTGGAGTCACATGTAGAGAGGGCAACGAAGAAGGCTGTTGGCACACTGGCCTTCATGAGGCAGGATATTGAGTGTAGAGTTGGGAATTTATGTTGCAGTTACACAGG
>NW_025178713.1:0-2212 GCF_004010195.1 Chiloscyllium plagiosum | reverse complement strand
TCCTCCGATGTATAACGAGCTGACAGAAGCCACCGCCTGCTGAGCGGAATGCATTGGTTCCATCTCCACAAGGGAAGGTCCAGAAACCAACTTCCAGATATTCAAGAGAGAAGGGGGACTGTTGAAAATGAGGAAATGCAGGAAATTAGAATTAATGCAGGTTATCCTATTGGAAATCTAATTAAACTGAAGTTTCATAAGTTGCTGCATCTGATGAGTTACATCCCAAAGTCTTGAGGAGATGAAAGCAGAGCTAGTGAAAAAATTATTGATTATTCTTCAAGGCTGGTTAGATTCTGGAAAGGATCCTGCAGACTGGAAAGCAGCTATTGGAAACATAAATATTTAAAACAGGACGGAGAGGGAAAAAAATAAAACTAAATAGCTTGATGTTAGCTGTGAGAAAAATATATCATTAGAACCTTTTCTAAGGAACGTGACAACTAGACACTTGGAAAATAATGATATGATTTGGTAGAATCGGCCGAGATTCAGGAAAGGGAAATGGTCGTCAATAAACCTTTTTGTGGAGATTGTGCGTTGTGCCATCGACAATTGAGAACTAATCGGAGTGGACTATTTGAGTTTTTAGAAGACGCTTGACCTGATTGAACACAGGTGAGTGGGGAATGTGAGATTCCATGGGTATGTCGGGGAGGAATATATACCATATGGATTAAACATTGGTAATTGAGATACGAGAAGAATACTGTTTTGTCAGGACTGAAGGCTTGATGGTTGGCAGCAGGATCAGTGATTGGGCAATATCTGTTCACAAGGTATAAAAATGATTCAGATGTGAATAGCAAATATCATCATCTACATTTATAGTTATTAAATGGTGAGAGATTGGGAAGTGCTATTGTTGAAAAGGACCTGGACGTCCTTGGTCATAATTCGCAAACAGAATTCTTATGGGGCAGGAAGTAAGTGATATGTGGCTCTTCATGCAAAACGATTGAAGCACCAGAGTTAGAACATCTTTCCCATTGGTCGTGTTTTGTTGCGAGAGTATTTGTTTGGTCTGCATTATAGATAATGACCGATTTGTCACCGAGACAGCGCAAAGGAGTTTTACCAGACTAAACCCTAGCATGATTGGATTAGAACATCTTTCCCATTGGTCGTGTTTTGTTGCGAGAGTATTTGTTTGGTCTGCTTTATAGATAATGACCGATTTGTCACCGAGACAGCGCAAAGGAGTTTTACCAGACTAAACCCTTAGCATGATTGGACCATGAGGAGTGAGTGCAGTGACTATGTGTTTAATCTGTAGGGCTCTGAGAAAATAAGAAGCTGAAACTTGATGATTATGGACGGACATTCATTATGTCCCAAACAGCTGAATAGAGTGAAAATTCCATACTTTTCATTGAATGATTGATTCCCGATAGTTTACATGCATCTGCAGAGCCCCATGTCGATTGACAGAGAGCTACAGGCTCTGAATGAACTCGGGACACTTGAACGCACAGTTAGTGTTTGACACTGCATTGAATGTCACTTTGTGCACAATCCTGTCAGCAGCTACGATGACTTCATTTTGAAAGAGTTAGTCATTCCACACCAGCTTCTGACCTCCATGGAGACCATGGTTCTGCCTTCTTAGAGGTTGAAAACAATTATTTGGAAAATACTTTGAAAAGGTTGGCTTCATTTTGAGTGCCAGAAAACCATGTTAAAGTAATACTTATGAACTATGAGTAATTAAGTCACGTGGATCAATTTGGAGCAGTTTATCTGCGCAGCCCCTGCTCCATTTGTTTGCAACATTAGAACATCTCTGGCCCTTTCCTGTTCCTGTGTTAGTGGCTTGAGAAGCTGAATGACATCTTCCTGTTTCTTTTTAATGACTCCAGGAGTGAAATGGTCTCTTACTGATCTGTGTAAGTGGGTGTGGGAGTGAGCATATTCCTTCTCTTCCTGTTTTATAGGCAGGAGGAACTGAATGGACTATCCCTCTTTTTGCCCAGCAGTTTTGATGGGCTGAATGGCTTTTCCATATTCTTGTGAAACCAGATTGAAGTGCTGAATGTGCTCCTCGTTTAACTGTGGAAATGTACAGTGCTGTAACATGAATGTTACCCAGATTTTACCAGCACAGTCTTGAATGTTGTCCAGGTCTAGTTGCACATGGACACAGACTGCTTCAAGAGCTGAAGAGGGACAACTTGTTCGAAATATTATGTAAACTTCATTGAATATCCCCACT
>NW_025178712.1:0-2212 GCF_004010195.1 Chiloscyllium plagiosum | reverse complement strand
TGGGTGATCCCACAGGAATATCCTCTCTAAGTATTGCTGTGATGATTCATGCAATCAAAACCAACCACCACACATCTTCTCTTGCCTCCCCTTCCTGTAGCATCTCTACCTTGAAACAATGAACTGCCAGTCCTGCGCCTTCCTCAGCTGTGTTTCTGTAATAACTACACTATCCCAGTCCCATGTTCCAACCCATGTCTTGAGCTCATCTTCCTTAGCTGTCTGGCCCCTTGCATTGAAATAAATGCAGTTTAATCATCAGTTTTCCCCCATTCCCTGCTATGTTCTTGCCTGCCTTGTCTGCTGAAATTGCTGTCTTTAACTCGTGTACCAGCCTCAATCTTCTTTCTGGCCTTACGTTTATTTAAGGTCCAACACCCTGCCAGACTAGGTTATATCCTCTCAAGCAGCTCTAGCAATTCACCCCACCAGGAAATGGGTCCCTCTCCCGCTCCCAGTTGAGGTGCCTTTCCCACCCTGTCTCCTTGTGCTGACACCTTCAGGGATCTATGGACTTGTCCATCAAGGTCCCTGTATTCCTCAGTACTCAGCAAGGACCTACCGTTTATTATGTCTGTCCTTCGCTTATCGTACCTCCCACAGAGTATTACCTCACTTCAATCAGAACTAAACTCTGCTTAGGTTATCATCCGATCGACATCGGGCTGCAGACGGAGACCATCCTCCTCACTGTGAACAACACCCTCACCTTTCATGTCATCTGCAAACCTACTAATGATACCTTCTTATTTCATATCCGAGTTATTAATGTTCAATGGTTCCTGCACAGATCCCTGTGGTACACCCGCTGGTGAAAGTATACTATCTACCAATTTTGCACACAATTTGCCAACTTGCCTTGGAACCCAGTCCTTTTGGACCAGCCTTCCATGTTCGATCTTATTTAAGGACTTAGTCAAGTCCGTGTAAACCACATCATCTTCACTGCCTTCATCAATATACTTAAGCACCATTTCAAAAAAACTGAACTGAATTCCTCAGACAGTATCTCCCTCTGCCAAATCCGTGATAACTAAACCAAGTTGATCCTTACCTTTGCAAGTGTCGTTTCATCCTCACAATTGTTCCCAATAATTTCCCTCCCCCTGCTGTCAGACTATCTGCTCTGTAATTACCTGGCCTACCCCTGCTGCCCTTCTTGAACAAAGGAACCACATTAGCGATCCTCCAGTCATTCAGCACTTCATCTGTGTCCAGCAAAGTATTATATTTATTCACCAGGGCCCCAACAATCTCTGGGTAATTAGCAGTGGGGTCAAAGAATGCTGGTCCAGGCAGTGACAGCCACATCCCATGAATGAATAAATAAAAATACATATATCTCTCCCTACCTCTGCAAACCCCTCCAGCTGCAGCAATCCGTACTGGCTTTGTAACACCGTTCAGGCCCTGACCACTCTCTGTAACACTCTCACCACCTCCAGCACCTTCACCTCTCCATGTTCGTATCATGTCAATAAACCTTGCCAACGATTCCCCTTCTCGTTGCCCTCCTCCTGCTAGCAGACCCATTGCAATCCCTTTAAAACTTACTCTAAAACTCTCTCTCACTTCAGGATTTTAAGTACTTTGTGGTGATCTTCTCAGCCTCATAATCTAATATGATCCATTTTGTCCTGAGTGAGGGTCCGGTGGGGATTTCTTGCTGAGTTTTTGTCTGTTTCAGTGGAATGTCCTTTTGTTGAGTATTTTACACTGTTCCTTCAAATGTTTTCCACTGTTCATTTACAGGCACATATTTCAGTCTGTTTAGCCTGTTTATCTTGGTCAGTTCTCCATCAAGCTCATGTAATTGGCTATTTTTGTTTCTAGTTGTAGCTTGCCCTTTCTGTGATTCACTTTAAAACTTTTATAGTTCTTTAAAATACACTTTATCACAATTTCCCGTAGGATCTGTCCAGGTGACATTACTCATTCACTAAGTTTTATCACACAACAGTCGCTCTGAGACAGTTACCTCCCTCGCCAGTTGCACAATGTGTTATTCTAAGAAACACTGAAAAAAATTCTCTGATCTCCTCTTCCAATATCACTGTTGTCAGTGTGATTGTCCCAGACTTTGCGAATATTGACGTTTCAGTAAATGTTCACCATGCCTGTATTAAAAATTTAAATGAATTCCTATTTATTGCAGTGACGAGCCATGAAATGCTGTTCGGTGGCTAAAACTGTTCTGCTGCTTATGTCCTTG
>NW_025178711.1:0-2211 GCF_004010195.1 Chiloscyllium plagiosum | reverse complement strand
GGACACTGACAGGCGTCTCTCAGTCCCCTCTCTCTCTCAGGGAGATATCTGTGCACTGACAGGCGTCTCTCAGTCCCCTCTCTCTCTCAGGGAGATATCTGTACACTGACTGGTGTCTCTCAGACCCCCTCTCTCTCTCAAGGTGCTATCTGTACACTGACTGTGATCTCTCAGGCCCCCCCATCTCTCTCAGGGAGATATCTGTACACTGACTGGTGTCTCTCAGTCCCCTCTCCCTCTCAGGGAGACATCTGTACAGTGACTGGGGTGTGTGAGTCCCCTCACTCTCAGGGACATAGCTGTACACTGACTGGTGTCTCTCAGTCCCCTCTCTCTCAGGTTGATATCTGTACACTGACTGGTGTCTCTCAGTCCCCTCTCTCTCTCTGGAAGATATCTGGACACTGACTGGGATATCTCAGTCCCCTCTCTTTCTCAGGGAGATATCTGTACACTGACTGGTGTCTCTCAGTCCCCTTTCTCTCTCTCAGGGAGATATCTGTACACTGTGATCTCACAGTTCCTCCTCTCTTTATTCTCAGGGAGCCAGCTGTACACTGACTGGCGTCTCTCAGTCCCCTGTCTGTCTCAGGGAGATATCTGTACACTGACTGGTGTCTCTCAGTCCCCTCTCTCTCTCTCATAGAGATATCAATACACTGACTGGTGTCTCTCAGTACCCCCTTCTCTCTCCGGGAGATATCTGTACACTGACTGGTGTCTCTCAGTCCCCCCCTCTCTCTCAGGGAGATATCTGTACTCTGACTAGGGCTTCTCAGTCCCCTCTATCACTCTCTCTGTGGGAGATATCTGTACACTGCCTTGTGCCTCTCAGTCCCGTCTCTCTCCCTCAGGGTGTTATCTGTTCACTGACTGGTGTCTCTCAATCCCCTCTCGCTCTCAGGTAGATATCTGTACACTGACTGGTGTCTCTCAGTCCCCTCTTTTTCTCAGGGTGATATCTGTACACTGACTGGTGTATTTCAGTCCCCTCTCTCTCTCTCAGGGAGATATCTGTACACTGACAGGTGTCTCTCAGTCCCCTCTCTCTCTCAGGGAGATATGTGTACACTGACTGGGGTCTCTCAGTCCCCTCTCGCTCTCAGGTAGATATTTGTACACTGACTGGTGTCTCTCAGTTCCCCCTGCCACTCTTTCTCAGGGAGATATCTGTACAGGGAGATATTTCCCGGAGACAGAAGGGGATACTGAGAGACACCAGTCAGTGTACTGATATCTCCCTGAGAGAAAGAGAGGGGACTGAGAGACACCACTCAGTGTACAGATAACTCCCTGAGAGAGAGTGAGGGGACTGAGAAACAGCAGTCAGTGTACAGATATCTCCCTGAGAGAGAGAGAGGGGAGACTGAGAGACAGACACCAGTCAGTGTACAGATATCTCCCTGAGAGATAGAGGGGGGACTGAGAGACACCAGTCAGTGTACAGATATCTCCCTGAGGGAGAGAGGGGACTGAGAGACACCAGTCCGTGTACAGATATCTCCCTGAGGGAGAGAGGGGACTGAGAGACGCCAGTCAGTGCAGAGATATCTCCCTGGGAGAGAGAGAGAGAGAGAGGGGACTGAGAGACACCAGTCAGTGTAGAGATATCACCCTGAGAGAGAGAGAGGGGACTGAGATAGACCAGTCAGTGTACAGGTATCTCCCTGAGAGAGAGAGGGGACTGAGAGACACCAGTCCGTGTACAGATATCTCCCTGAGAGTGAGGGGTCTGAGAGCAAACAGTCAGTGTACAGATATCTCCCTGAGAGAGAGGGTGGACTCGGAGACACTGGTCAGTGAACAATATATCCCTGAGAGAGAGATGGGACTGACAGACACCAGTCAGTGCACAGATATCTCCCTGTGAGAGAGAAGGGTCTGAGAGAGACCAGTCACTGTACAGATATCTCGTTGAGAGAGAGAGAGAGGGGATTGAGAGACTCCAGTCAGTGTACAGATATCTCCCTGAGAGACAGAGAGAGAGGGGACTGAGAGAGACCAGTCAGTGTACAGATATCTCCCTGAGAGAGAGAGAGGGGCCTGAGTGACACCAGTCAGTGTACAGGTATCTCCCTGAGAGAGAGAGAGGGGCCTGAGTGACACCAGTCAGTGTCCAGATATCTCCCTGAGAGAGAGAGAGGGGACTGAGAGACACCAGTCAGTGTACAGGTATCACCCTGAGAAAGAGAGGGGACTGAGAGACACCAG
>NW_025178710.1:0-2211 GCF_004010195.1 Chiloscyllium plagiosum | reverse complement strand
AGTCTGGCAGTCATTTCCGAGATGTCTTTGATGTGGGAGAGAATGGCTAGGGTTTCTGGACACATATTGTCTGCTTGTCTGGGTTTGTTGCTGAGAAAGCAGCGGACTCTGTTCATTGGTTCATTGGATTTTTGAATACATGGTATAGGTGATTTTCCTCTGCTCTGCGTAGTTCTTCAGTGCTGCAGTGTGTGTTGGTTCATTGAAATAATGTTCTGATGCAGCTTTGTTTGTGGGTGTTGGAATGATTGCTTCTGTAGTTTAATATTTGGTCCATATGTGTTGTTTTCCTATAGACGCTGGTTTGAAGTTCCCCATTGGCTGTTCCCTCTACTGTGACATCTAGGAATGGCAGTTTGTTGTTGTTTTCCTCCTCTTTAGTGAATTTTATGCCAGTAAACTATTATTGATTATCTTGAATGATTCCTCTAATCTATTTTGTTTAGTGATAACAAAGGTGTCATCCACGTAGCGGACCCAAAGACTGGGTTGGATAGTTGGCAGAGCTGTTACTGCCTCTGCTGTGACCTTTTTTGCTATCAACGACACGAGTTACATGATATTAACTGAGGCCAAAGTAATAAATGTCTAAGACAGGTTAAATAGTTAAAATCTGGAGTCATACATTCAGAGCCTTGGTCCTTATCTTTACCTTTCATCTCTGCACTTGTACATCATTTTCCTCAACCAGCCAGACCAGCCTTAAAGATCGAGGAGAATTCTTTGCCCCCTACTACTAATGTATCCTACTACTAATGTAATATTTAAGGTACTTTTATGTGGTCAAAAGTTCAACACAAAAACAAAAGTAAGAGTCCTCTACTTATGTAAACTAAATCTATGACTAAAGTTACTTCAGAAAGATGACTAGGGTGAAGCAATTCCAGACATTTAAACATACAATGATGTGTTCCCGTGAAACTTCCCTTTTTAATGTAATAGAGCCTCATTGTTGTCTGTTCTCTCCATACTCTATCCCTTGAATACTGGATTATTTTCACTGTCCACATCTCGTTCCACTCTTACCAGCTGATCTTTCAGCCGTATTCGCATGCCGTCCCTTCCTAAATCTCTCAGCCTTCCATCTCCACCTTTCTGCTTTAAGTTGATTCAGAAAGCACAAACCATGAATTGTAGTTTGCTCCATATACTTTCACAGCTGACTCACATTTGTACTTATATGTACAATGGGCAGAAAATTGAAGATTAGAATGTTAATAATAATGTTTTGTTATTAAATGCAATAGAATACTTGTGTTCTTGGCTTTGCCAAATTCTCCATTAATTTTGGCTTTCCTGCAAAAATCTGGGGTCATGTGTAAGTTCAATGATATTCTTTGCTATATTAATAAGAATGGCACAGAGTTGGGCTTTAATCAATATAGATTTTGTGTAGCACCTGAGTTTGGGTCATTTGGCATTCCAGAAGAACATGTAAATCAACAAATTAACTGCAAATCCAATTTCATTTTGAAATATTAATGACAACAAAATATATTATTTCTTGAAGCATGATCTTCATTCTCATAAGCTGTTTGAGCACGTTAACAGTAATTAGGGCCAATGTAATCATGACCAAACCTCCTCCACTTCCTGTTACCTCTTCTCCTATGCTTGCCTTACTGGAGTACACTAATATATGTGCCTGGTGCCACCTGTACCTTCAACCATTGACTATAGTTTTATGTATAAGTCAAGACAACAAGTCAGCAAGCTATTCGACCATTCAATGTATCACTGTTAAGCTCATCATGCACAAAACCCTCTAGATGGATTCAAAAGACAGAAATTCAACAACAATGTGTAGAAAAGTATCTTAAATTACCTTCTCATTCTCAGTGATCATTGACCCCTTGAAGACTGACACGGACACATTCCCCAACCAGATGAAATAGTTTTATCCTATTGGATATCTAAAAATCCTTCTTGATTTTGAATCTCCCATTTAAAACTCCCCAGCTTTCTCTGCCCATGTGAAATATGAAGTTTCTCAGGTTTTCCTCATATTTATTGATTCCATTCCTGGTAACATCTTGGTAAATCTGCAATGGATAAAGCTCACTGGACAGGATTTTCTGTCTCACCAGGGTTTTGCTCCTCTTGATGAAAATGTTGATGGAAAGCCTGTAATCCTCAACCCCGCACCCTACTTAAGTAAGCTGTCCTATGGCTACCTAATACTTGGCAGTGTATTAATTATTTATTTGTTAT
>NW_025178709.1:0-2211 GCF_004010195.1 Chiloscyllium plagiosum | reverse complement strand
ATTATCATTCAGCATTGCACCTCCCAAATGTTGCCTGTTTCCTTGTTACGCATTAGATTTAATTCTGTCTGTCAGAAAGAGGAATGATGACTGGGGAATATCATTGCACTCCCTGTGCAGTCTCCGCAGCCACTGCTCCCATTCTGCCTACCTCCCAGCCAATATCAAGTTCATTCGAACCTGACTCATTAATTCATAAGTCTTAATGAATACGTTCATTGTAATTATCACTTTAAGTTTTGGACTGAGGGCAAAATGCGTACAAAATACAGTTTACAGCAAATAAAACTGCATTTAGAAGTCGGTCAATTTATACAAATAAATTACTGAAGCATATTCCCTATGGAAGTTCCAAAGTTGTCTGATTCGAGCAGTGAGAGGAACATTCAGAGAAGTCCACACTTCCTGTCTATGCTCAGGGCGGCTATGCCCAATGACGGTCTGTTCGCTCGCGTTTGTTCTCGTGGAGGAGAGATCAGCACAGTAACAACATCCTGATTGTGGGGGGTGGAAGGATTTTTGGCGAGACGGTTAAAGCATAGTAAACGGACAATAGAACAGAATCATGTAGCCTACGAAAAGAAAATATTTTTATTCTCCCTCACAACTGACTTCACTGGAGCAATTAATGATGGGAGATGTGACCAATAGGAAGCAATGTCAACATGTAGTCCAGTCCAAATATATTATGAACTGAAGGTGCTGTATTGAAAGCTGTATTGCTCTGACTGTGATTGATGTCAGTCTCCATGCAATGCAACTGTGTCACTGGAGGGTTTCCCTCTCCTATTAGTAAGAGGCTTCATTCAGTGCGCTATCCCACTGTAGTAACAGATACATCAGCTCCAACAGTAACAGAGATCAACAGCTGCATAGATCTGAATCGGAGAATAGCGGACTGGAACATTACAACAATAGAGAGGAGGTTTTCCTTGAGTCTTTTCAAGATTTCCCCTCTTGGGGATTTCTACCATATCGGATATCAGCAGTGCTGATGATTATTCTGAGCGGGATGGACGGTGCGCTACTAACCTATTCTCGCTATTGTAGGCATTCTCTACGTCTGTCCATTCATTAATCCCGGAAACAAGTTTGAACTTCGTTGCAATTTCGTTATCTATATTTGTCAGAGGAAGAAACTATTGCCTTCAGTTTCAAGTGCAGTCTCCATTCATTACCCATGAATGGCAGACCACTCCCTCACAAACATCTGAGAACAAACTTGTGCACAACCCCGAGATCCCTTTTTACCCTGAACTGATTTATGTCTCGTGTGCTCTCTGTCACCAAACCTGTCCACTCCCACTTCCTAATATCCACAATCTTCATCTCTGTGTCAGTGCTGTTGCTGAACAAACCATTGGCTGCACGTTGGTAAAATTCAGACTTAATGTTTCAAGCTCTCTTCTGACCACTTTTCCAATTACAAATATTTCAGTCACAAAATTGCTCTTGTCTCGGATGTTACTTCATGACTCCGACAATGTATGAATGTAGGAATGTCGCTGGATGTAATTCAGAAGCAAAGCTTATTAAACGAAAGATATTGTTTCAAATAATGTGTTTCAAGTCCACTTCAGTTGATGACAGAACTTAAATAAAAATGATAAGAATTGGAATAAAAGTGAATTTCACGAAAAACAAACATAAAAGCAACATTTTGTCTGAAACCTTCATCTTTCACTGATCGCCTTCAGTTAAGAAATCTAATGTCATTACCCGGTCTGGGTAAATTGTAACTTGAGACCCATGACAATGTCCTTAACTTTATATTGGCTTGTGGAATGGCCTCATAATCAGAGCATTTAGTGATGGTAACTGAATTCTGCCCTTGGCAGAGATGCCAACATCCCACGAATTAACAAAATTGAAGGTGAAATCAAATAAAGAAAGTAGCTGAAAATCTGAAATTATAGGAAGAAATGCAAAGAAACGAACAGAAAGTGCTGAGGAACTTTCCTGAACTGAAAGCAGCTGGAAAGGAGTGTGATTAATACCGTTGACAGGGAAGTCTGCTTTGAAGGGGAGGAGGAATCAATAGAGAAAGAAAGATAAAGAAGAAAAAGAGCAACAAAGAGAATGATGATCAGCTGGTCTCGAAATAAAATGTGAGATTTACCTCATTTATTTTTCGCCATTCCCATCTTCCTGAATATCATGCACTTGTAAATACAGGTTTCCCCCACTTTTCAAAAGTTCGCCACTTCCCTT
>NW_025178708.1:0-2211 GCF_004010195.1 Chiloscyllium plagiosum | reverse complement strand
TCGGTGTGAGTTAGATATCAGTGTGTGTTAGATATCGGTGTGAGAGATATCAGTGTGAGTTAGATATCAGTGTGATAGATATCGGTGTGAGAGATATCGGTGTGAGTTAGATATCGGTGTGAGAGACTTCGGTGTAAGAGATTTCGGTGTGATAGATTTCAGTGCGATAGATTTCAGTATGATAGATTTCGGTGTGAGACAATTCGGTGTGATAGATTTCAGTGCGATAGATTTCAGTGAGAGAGATCTAGGTGTGAGAGATTTCAGTGTGGGAGATATCGGTGGGAGAGATATCGGTGTGAGAGATATCGCTGTGAGTTAGTTATCGCTTGAGTTAGACATCAGTGTGAGAGATATAGATGTGAGAGATTTCGGTGTGAGTTAGATATCGGTGTGAGTTAGATATCGGTGTGGGAGATTTGTTGGGAGAGTTATCAGTGTGAGAGATTTTGGTTTCATAGATTTCAGTGTGAGAGATATCGGTGTGAGAGATATGGTGTGAGAGATATCGGCGTGAGTGAGATATTGGTGTGAGCTTGATATCGGTGTGAGAGATATTGGTGTGAGATATATTAGTGTGAGAGATATCGGCATGATAGATATCGGTGCGAGAGATATGGTGTGAGAGATATCGGCGTGAGTTAGATATTGGTGTGAGCTTGATATCGGTGTGAGAGATATTGGCGTGAGCAATATCAGTGTGAGAAATATCGGTGTGAGTTAGAAATGGGTGTGATTAGATATCGGTGTGAGAGATATCGGTGTGAGTTAGATATCAATGTGATAGATATCGGTGTGAGTTAGATATCGGTGTGAGTTAGACACCGGATTGAGAGATATCAGTACAAGAAATATCAGTTTGAGAGATGTTGTCAGAGATTTTAGTGTGAGAGATTTGGTGAGGTTAGATATCGGTGTGAGGTTAGATATCGGTGTGAGTTAAATATCTGTATGAGTTAGATATCGGTGTGATAGATATTGGTGTGAGATAGATAACAGTGTGATGGATATCGGTGTGAGAGATATCCGTGTAAGGAATATTAGTTTGAGAGATATTGTTGTCAGAGATTTTGGTGTGAGAGGTTTCAGCATGAGAGATTTCAGTGAGAGAGATTTCATTGTGATAGATTTCAGTGTGAGAGATATCGGTGTGATAGATTTCAGTGAGAGAGATTTTGATGTGACAGATTTCAGTGTGAGAGATTTCAGTGTCAGAGATTTCGGTGTGATAGATTTCGGTGTGATAGGTTTCGGTGTGAGAGAATTCGGTGTGAGAGAATTCGGTGTGAGAGAATTCGGTGTGGGAGATATCGTTGTGAGTGATTTCGGTGGGAGAGATTTCGGTGTTGGAGATTTGTTGGGAGAGATATCAGTGTGAGAGATCTTGGTTTGATAGATATTGGTGTGAGAGATATCGGTGTGAGAGATATCGCTGTGAGTTAGATATCGCTTGAGTTAGATATCGGTGTGAGAGATATAGGTGTGAGAGATTTCGGTGTGAGTTAGATATCGGTGTGAGTTAGATATCGGTGTGAGTTAGATATCGGTGAGAGATATCGGTGTGAGTTAGATATCGTTTTGAGTTAGATATCGATGTGTGAGATATAGGTGTGAGAGATTTCGGTGTGAGTTCGATATCGGTGTGAGTTAGATATCGGTGAGAGATATCGGTGTGAGTTAGATATCGTTTTGAGTTAGATATCGATGTGTGAGCTATCGGTGTGAGTTAGATATCGGTGTGAGTTAGATATTGGTGTGAGTTAGATATCGGTGAGAGATATCGGTGTGAGTTAGATATCGTTTTGAGTTAGATATCGATGTGTGAGATATCGGTGTGACCTAGATACCAGTGTGAGCTAGATATCGGTGTGAGTTAGATATCAGTGTGAGAGATAGCGGTGTGAGTTAGATATCAGTGTGATAGATATCGGTGTGAGAGATATCGGTGTGAGTTAGATATCGGTGTGCGAGATATCAATGAGAGAGACTTCGGTGTAAGAGATTTCGGTGTGATAGATTTCAGTGCGATAGATTTCAGTGTGATAGATGTCGGTGTGAGAGATTTCAGTGAGAGAGATCTCGGTGTGAGAGATTTCAGTGTGGGAGATATCGGTGTGGGAGATTTCGGAGTGACAGATTTCAGTGTCAGAGATTTCAGTGTCAGAGATTTTGGTGTGATAGATTTCGGTGTGATAGATTTCGGTGTGAGAG
>NW_025178707.1:0-2211 GCF_004010195.1 Chiloscyllium plagiosum | reverse complement strand
TGAACCACAGCTTTATTGAGCTTAGCATTAACCCATCCGCTCTTAAACTCAATCCCCCATAATGAAAACCAACACACTTTCTTAACAACTATATCAACTTGGGTGACAATTTTGTGGGATCTATGGACATGGACCACGCGATCCTTCTGTTCCTCCCCATTGCCAAGAATTCTGCCTTTAACTCTGTATTCTGTATTCAAATGCAACCTTCTAAACCAAATCACTTCACACTTTTTAAGGTCGAACATTTTCTGCCACTTATTAGCCCAGCTCTGCATCCTGTCAATGTTCTGTTGCAACCTACAACAGCCTTCCACACTATCCACAACTCCATCAACCTGCATGTCTTCGGTATACTTACTAACCACCATTCCACTTCCTCATTAGAGTCATTTATAAAAATCATAAACAGCACAGGTCCCGGAGCCGATCCCTGTGGAAAACCACAGGTCACTGTGCTCCAGGCTGAATTCTTTCCATCTGCTACCATCCTTTGTCTTCTATGGGCCAGCCATGTCCGTATCCGGAGAGCCAAATTTTCCTGCATCCCATTCTTCCTTAGCTTCTGAATGAGCCTACAATGGGAAACTTTATCAAACGCCTTGCTAAAATTCGTGTTCACCACATCTACCGGTCTACCTTCACGACTTGTATTTTTCACATCTGAAAATAATTTAATAAGGTTTGTGAGACATGACCTGCTCCTCAAAAAGCCATGCTGACTATCTCTTATCAAATTATGATTTTCTAAGTAATTGTAAATCCTGCCTCTCAGAAGCATCTCCAATACTTTTCCGACCACTGATGTAAGACTGACTGTTCGGTCATTCCCCAGGGTTATCCCTATTCCCTTCCTAGAACAAGGGAATAACATTTGCCACACTTCAATCATCTTGTACCACTCTAGTGGACAGCGAGGACACAACGATCATCACCAAAGGCACACCGATCTCTTCCATCACCTCCTGGAGAAACCTTGTGTATACCCCATCTGGCCCAGGGGATTTATCTATTCTTATGTTTGTACTTCAATCAGTCTGTACTTCCCCTCACCTTGTCTGCACCCTGTCCAGCCAAATGATTGACTGCTTTCCATTTCAGTGCAATATGCAGTGCTGTCTTCCTGAGTAAGTACTGTTCTCAACGTCCTGCGAATCACAGATTCAAATAAAAAAGAATGCACCAATCCCTTCCTGATAATGAGCTTATGGCCAAAACAACGACTTTCTTGCTCCTCGGATACGTCCTGACCTGTTGTGCTTTTTCAGCACCACACTGCTCGACTCTGATCTCCATCATCTGCAGTCCTCAGTTTCTCCATTACTGAGGGCTGTCCCCTCTGCACACTGAGTGGGAAATTAACCATCAGAAACGCATTGTATGTGGAGCTGACTGCTCAGTTCTGGAAAGTTGGACTTGAGAAATACATTTTTAAAAAAAGAAATTACAGTTCAACAAATATTCATTCAGTCCCAGAGTTACAATTTTGGTTCATGGTTTGGGCATGTTTGAGGACGATTGAGGAACTCCGAGGCACAGAGTATTCCAGGTGTTATATTCCAGCTTACGTTAATACTGGGTGTATTATCAAACAGACTGATGAGATAATGGCGTGAGATGACATGTGGAGGTGAAATATTTTTGACATCACAGAGACGTGTTTGAGGGTGGTCAGGGCTAATAACTCAATATTATGTACTACTGGAACTATAGACAGGACAGGAGGGAATGTTAAAAAGGAGGTTGTATTGCATTATTTATTAAGGAACAGTTACTGCAGTAAGGAGGGACGATATCTTGGACATGTCTTCAAATGAGGCTTTATGCGTCGAGGTTAGGCTCCAAACTCTGGGGATATTTTATAAAGTCCCAGAAATATGAAAATACAGGAGAAGATATATAACGAATTCACTAAGTGCGTAAAAACCAACTCATTGAGGTGTGATGGAAAGCAGAGATAGGAAAGCAAGGCTGGAGATATTACAGAGATGACGGGAAAGCAAGGCTGGAGATATTTTAGAGATAGGAAAGCTTTCTGGAGATGTTACAGAGAGAGGTAAGCAAGTCTGAAGATGTTACAGAGATAGGAAAGTAAGGCTGGAAATGTTAGAGAGAGAGGAAATCAAGGCTGGAAGTGTTACAGAGAGACAAGAAAGCAAGGCTGGAGATGTTACAGACAGAGAGGAAATCAAGGCTGGAAGTGTTACAGAG
>NW_025178706.1:0-2211 GCF_004010195.1 Chiloscyllium plagiosum | reverse complement strand
ACACTGTCTGTACCCCTCACGGTACACTGTCTGTCCCACACTCTGTACAATGTCTGTACCCAACTCTGTACACTGTCTGTACCACACTCTGTACACTGTCTGTACCACACTCTGTACACTTTCTGTACCCCTCCCTGTATACTGTCTGTACCCCTTCTGGACACTGTCTGTACCACACTGTACACTGTCTGTACCACACTCAGTACACTGTCTGTAACCCTCTCTGTACACTGTCTGTACCCCACTCTGTACACTGACTGTGCCCCTCTCAGTACACTGTCTGTACCACACTCTGTACACTTTCTGTACCCCACTCTGTACACTGTCTGTACCCCTCCCTGTACACTGTCTGTACCCCACACTGTACACTGTCTGCACTCCTCCTTGTACATTGTCTGTACCTCTCCCTGTACACTGTCTGTAACACTCTCTGTACACTGTCTGTACCTCTCCCTGTACACTGTCTGTAACAGTCTCTGTACACTGTCTGTACCTCTCCCTGTACACTGTCTGTACCCCTCCCTGTACACTGTCGGTACCCCTCTCTGTACACTGTTTGTACCCCAACCTGTACACTGTCTGTACCCCTCTCTGTACACTGTCTGTACCCCACACTGTACACTGTCTGTACCCCTCCCTGTACACTGTCTGTACCCCTCCTTGTACATTGTCTGTACCCTTCTCTGTACACTGTGTGTACCCCTCCCTGTACACTATCGGTACCCCTCTCTGTACACTGTTTGTACCCCAACCTGTACACTGTCTGAACCCCTCCCTGTACACTGTCTGTACCCCTCTCTGTACACTGTCTGTACCCCACACTGTACACTGTCTGTACCCCTCTCTTTACACTGTCTGTACCCCTCTCTGTACACTGTCTGTACCCCTCCTTGTACACTGTGTGTACCCCTCCCTGTACACTGTCTGTACCCCTCCCTGGACACTGTCTGTACCTCTCCCTGTACACTGTCTGTACTGCTCCCTGTACACTGTGTGTTCCCCACTCTGTACACTGTCTGTACCCCTCCCTGTACACTGTCTGTACGCCATTCTGTACACTGTCTGTACCCCTCCCTGGGCACTGCCTGTACCCCACTCTGTACACTGTCAGTACCACACTCTGTACACTGTCTGTACCCCTCCCTGTACACTGTCTGTGCCCCTCTCTGTACACTGTCTGTACCCCTCCCTGTACACTGTCTGTACCCCTCCCTGTACACTGACTGTGCCCCTCTCAGTACACTGTCTGTACCACACTCTGTACACTGTCTGTACCCCTCCCTGTACACTGTCTGTACCCCTCCATGTACACTGTCTGTACCACACTCTGTACACTGTCTATACCCCTCCCTGGACACTGTCTGTACCTCTCCCTGTACACTGTCTGTACCCCTCCCTGTACACTGTCTGTGCCCCTCTCTGTACACTGCCTGTACCCCTCTCTGTATACTGTCTATACCCCTCCCTGTACACTCTCTGTACCCCTCCCTGTACACTGTCTGTACGACACTCTGTACACTGTCTGTGCCCCTCCCTGGACACTGTCTGTACCTCTCCCTGTACACTGTCTGTACCACACTCTGTACACTGTCTGCACCGCTCCTTGTACATTGTCTGTACCCCTCCTTGTGCACTGTCTGTAATCCTCTCTGTACACTGTCTGTACCCCTCCCTGTACACTGTCTGTACCGCTCTCTGTACACTGTCTGCACCCCTCCGTGTACACTGTCTGTACCCCACTCTGTACACTGTCTGTAATCCTCTCTGTACACTGTCTGTACCCCTCCCTGTACACTGTCTGTACCGCTCTCTGTACACTGTCTGCACCCCTCCCTGTACACTGTCTGTACCCCTCCCTGTACACTGTCTGTACCCCTCTCTGTACACTGTCTGTACCCCTCCCTGTACACTGTCTGTACCGCTCTCTGTACACTGTCTGCACCCCTCCCTGTACACTGTCTGTACCCCACTCTGTACACTGTCTGTACCCCACTCTGTACACTGTCTGTGCCCCTACCTGTACACTGTCTGTACCCCTCCCTGTACACTGTCTGTACCCCTCTCTGTACACTGTCTTTACCCCTCTCTGTACACTGTCTGTACCACTCCCTGTACATTTTCTGTACCCCTCCCTGTACACTGTGTGTTCCCCACTCTGTACACTGTCTGTACCCCACACTGTACACTGTCTGTACCCCACACTGTACACTG
>NW_025178705.1:0-2211 GCF_004010195.1 Chiloscyllium plagiosum | reverse complement strand
AACTCCTAACCTGCCCTGTAGGAAAGTTTATCAGATGAAATTATCCAAAACAAAACTTAATTTGTGTTTCAGTGTCTGCATGTTCTATGAGGCTACCCAGAAATACTAAAAAATAATTCTACGTGGATCCAGATTAAATGCATTTCTGATTCAAGTGGAACTCTGATCCAAACAAAAGATTCCAGTGTATTAAACTATTTCCTATTCATTAATACAATAACAAGTCCTGATCCAAACAAAATAGTTAAAAACAAAATTGCTCTCCAAGCAGAAAACACTTTCTGATGCTCAGCACACTATTAAGCCAATTGACTGCCAAAGTTAATCTAGGGATAGTAATAAGTTTTTAGAAGTCTAATCATTACTGCATAAAATGTATGGTTTTGTTAAGTGCTTTCTGTTACTGTTTTGATTAACATTGAATTGTGGAATGAATGATTAATGAATTCTGCTGCAAAGATATGCCAATAGCCTATTTTAATCTATAGTTCATACAAATCTTGAGTTGAGCTGAACATTTCTTGGCAAACATGTAACTATTTATCAGGAATCAAGCATATCATGCTAAAAGACAGCTTCATATTTGGAATGAAACAGTATTAAGTAATCGCATATTTCATACACAGTCACTGTCAAAATATAGAAACACATCTCCTGGTCAAGTTCAGATGCCTTTATTTCATTCATGTTTCAGCTTGTTTACAGTCCTGGAAAACCCTGGAAAAATCATCTATGATATTTCAGGGTATGATCTTACTCCCGCTGCAATGTCATAAAACAATCTTTACAAACTTTATAAAGCACTTTTTCCATACTAAAATTCAATATTACAGTGACTTAAATGCATATAACTTGCACATATCAATTTAATCAGACAATCCAAACTACTGAATGCTCAGTTCCATTGCATCAATTACAGAATAATCAAACCCAGTTTTAAAAAGTCTCAAAATATGTGATAATATTGGGCTGGATCTGAGTTGAAGAGTGGGATACTAAACAAATATTTCACGTCAGTGTTTACTGTGGAGGAGGACATAGAAGCTAGGGTACTTGGGGAAATAAATAATGGTATCATGAAAAGGGTTCATGTTATGGCAGAGGAGGCTCTGGATGTCTTAAGACACATAAAGGTAGATAAATCCCCAGGACCTTACCAGGTATTTTCCAGAACTTTGTGGAAACTAGGGAAGGGTTTGCTGGGCCCCTTGCTGATATATTTGTATCATTGACAACCACAGGCGAGGTGCCAGAAAACTGGAGGTTGACTATTATTATGTGCTGTGATTTAAGAAAGGCTGTAAGGAAAAACCAGGGAACTATAAATCGGTGAGCCTTATGTCACTGGTGGATAAGTTGTTGGAGCGGATTCAAAAGGTCAGGATTTACATGTATTTGAAAAGGCAAAAACTTGATTAGGGATAGTCAACATGGCTTTGTGCATGGGAAATCTTGTCTCACTAACTTGATTGAATTTTTTGAAGAGGTGACAAAGAAGATTGATAGAGGCAGAGCGGTAGATGTTGTCTAGATGGACTTCAGCAAAGTGTTCAATGAGGTTCTGCATAGTAGACTGTTTAGTAAGGTTAGATCACATGAGATCCAGTGGGAGCTAGCCAATTGGATACAAAATTGGTTTGAAAGTAGGAGACAGAGGGTGGTGGTGCATAGTTGCTCTTCATACTGGAGGCCTGTGACCAATGGAGTACCACAAAGATTGGTGCTGGGTCCAAAGGTTTTTATCATTTATGTAAATGATTTGGATGTAAATATAGGAGGAATGGATAGTGAGCTTTCAGATGACACCAAAATTGGTGGTGTCATGGATAGTGAAGAAGATTATCTAAGAGTACAATGGGACCTTGATCAGATGGGCCAATGAGCCCTGAAGAAGGGCTTATGCCCGAAACGTCGATTCTCCTGTTCCCTGGATGCTGCCTGACCTGCTGCGCTTTTCCAGCAACACATTTTCAGCTCTGATCTCCAGCATCTGCAGATCTCACTTTCTCCTCAAACATTTGGCATCTTATTTAACTTCCCGATTTATTTTTCAAAAAGCACAAGATTCAAGAATTAATGGCACAGTAAACCCACTGCACAATGTTAAAACTGGCAATTAACACCGTGGAGTGGCTTTTGAACAACAGGATTGTTTCTAATGCAATACCAACCAACCTCTCTAGTCCAGAAAAGGTTAAAATGCAAAATCTC
>NW_025178704.1:0-2210 GCF_004010195.1 Chiloscyllium plagiosum | reverse complement strand
TTCAAATGTTTCGGTGAGACTGGGGTAAGTCCACTCAGCAACAGTGACAGCATTTCAGACTGAACGGTATCCTTGCAGAAGTAAATGTCAGAGTGAGCAATGCATTTTTGAAATGGGACGAAGGAACATATTCACAACAGGACTCGGAGAGATGTCAGACAGCGGCAGTTCGAAGGAACGGAATCATCACTTCAAAGAACATTTTCACGTAAAAGTAAATAATGTGAAAATTGCAAATTAAATGAGAATTTAATTATATAAATATATTGTTACAAACCAACTTTTTAACCCCAGCAATAGAACGAGTTATAATGTAGGCAACAAAACGTATAATGTTCAAATACGTTGTTTTTAAAAGATATTTTAAAGTGAAAATCTGAGATGAAGAGAGTGAGCTTAGTGAAGAAGCTACACAGTTTATGGCCTTGGCCGCATTAGTATGTGGGCCGCCTTTGTAACATGTGGAAAAGTTACAAGCGAGAATCCTTCGATGCATGGTTTAAAGGTAATGCAAATGTCATGAAGGGTGTTATTTCATTTGAAAGCAATTATTCTTTGGATATAGGCATCGTTGACTGTGTTGGCATTTCTTGACAAGCCCTAATTGCCCCTGTGAGGGCTGGAGGACTTTAAAGCCTGAGGCAGAGAGGAGGTTACTAAGAGATTTGAATATAATTACGTTATTTTAAAAGTTATCTCGGGTTTCTGGGTGCGTCAGATGTGATGAGAATAAGAGTTTGCCTTTGGAACTTGGTCGTGGAGATGGCAATGTCCGTGACGGTAGGACTTTCGCAGTCGGCCACGAGACGGGTCCTCACGGTCGACAAAATCACAGCTTCATTAATGTCTACAGTTAGATTCTGCAGCGAGATAGCTGACGTGGTAACGGAGCATGGCAACAGAATCAGCTGAGTATGTGCCCGGATGGTGCTATCAACAGCGAAGGTTGAATGAAGTGCTGAGTTATAGATTAACCATTGAGGTTCGGCAGCAGCAGTCAGCAGTGAGGTCAGCTGGTAGAAAACAGGCACATCTTTGCCCAACGTGGGACCGCATATTCGTGGCGGGGAAGTTCGGAAAACTTTGCGGAAAGCCCAACTTGTACAATTTTTATGTGCATGGTTTAAAAATAGACTGTATTTGTCTGCTTTTTTCTTCAAATCTATTTCTTTCTTCAACTTTTTTTTTATTGAGAAAGCATTTGTTTCTTCTCCAACTTCTGCAACAAAGATTTGGCTATGGACACATTGTCCCAAAGATGCTGCTGTGTGTGGGGACATTGCCCATCTCTCTCTCATAGTCTGTACCGACGAATATGTGACAATTCCATCTTAAAAAATCCCAGCAGTATGCAAACAGGCCCTTTGCTCCCAAGCGCAAACCAGCCAGAGCAATCCTCATATCCTAATATTCTCGATTTACCTCAGACGCATGCGTCTAACCAACGTAAACCTGAACACTAAGGACAATTTCGCTTCGCCAATCACCTACCCTGCACATCTTTGGACTGTCCGAGGACGCTGGAGCACCCTGAAAAAAAAAAACCCATGCAGCACAGAGCGAAGCTGTAAACTCCACACAGACAGTTACCAGAAGCTGAAATTGAATCTGGGTCCTCAGCGCTGTGACAAAGCAACAATGATCATTGACCCAGCGAGCCTAAAATCCACCTCGCGCCCTACCTCACACTCATGGAGAGTGAGACTCGATCCTTCACTTAATTCCTGTTTAGTTAGCGACCTTTCTCCGTCCCAGTACCACTAGCCCCGCTCTTTGCTTACTGTTGACAGTAAGCAAATCACCATGCCGATGGCCAGCTTGCAGAAGCAGGAAAACAATGTAAATTATGAGCAGGCGCACCACAATTTCTGTCCAGACAGAAATGTTGGTCTCTCCCGTCACAGGTGGTGAGTGAAGTTTGAAGGGAGGGCAGCCTATGGAGATTTATAGGTTTCATGACTGGTCTGAGCAGGGTTCTAGCTTCAAACAAATGACTTAACGGGCCACAGAGAGCCCCAGGCTTCTTTGCACTAACACGCCCCGTTCAACGGCCATTATCCTTGGATCAGATTGTCTTGTTTTTCGTTTACGTTTCCGCTTCACTATTTGTGAATCTGTCTTTGGTGTGCATAGGGCTGAAATCAAAGGTTATTGAGTTAAATCATTGCTGTCGAGTATGGTGCTGCAAAAGTACATCTGGTCAGGCAGAA
>NW_025178703.1:0-2210 GCF_004010195.1 Chiloscyllium plagiosum | reverse complement strand
ACCAACCCTGTACGCAATACTCCTGGTACAATGTCACCAACCCTGTACACAATACACCAGGTGCAGTCACACCAAACCTGTACACAATACTCCAGAAGCAGTCTCACCAATCCTGTACACAATACTCCAGGTACAGCCTCACCAACCCTGTACACAATAGTCTGGGCACAGTCTCAACAACCCTGTACACAATATTCCAGGTACAGCCTCACCAACCCTGTACGCAATACTACTGGCACAGTCTCACCAACCCTGTACAGTGTACTCCAGTTCCTGTCTGACCAACCCTGTACACAATACTCCAGGTACAGCCTCACCAACACTGTACATAATACTCCAGGTACAGCGTCACCAACCCTGTACTCAATAGTCTGGGCACAGTCTCAACAACCCTGTAAACAATACTACAGTTACATTCTCACCAACCCTGTACACAATACTCCAGGTAGAGCCTCACCAAACCTGTACACAATACTCCAGGTACAGTCACACCAAACCTGTACACAATACTCCAGAAGCAGTCTCACCAATCCTGTACACAATACTCCAGGTACAGCCTCACCAACCCTGTACACAATATTCCAGGCGCAATCTCACCAACCCTGTACACAATACACCAGGTACAGTCACATCAAACCTGTACACAATACTCCAGATGCAGTCACACCAACCCTGTACACAATACTCCAGGTACAATCTCACAAACCCTGTACACAATACTCTAGGTGCAGTCTCACCAACGCTGTACAGAATACTCCAGGTACAGCCTCACCAACCCTGTACACAAAACTACAGGCACAGTCTCACCAACCCATTACACAATACGCCAGGTACAGTCTCACCAACACTGGACACAGTACTCCAGATATAGTCTCACCATCCCTGTACACAATACTCCAAGTACAGCCTCACCAACCTTGTACACAATAGTCCAGGAACAATATCACAAACCCTGTACACAATACACGAGTTGCAGCCTCACCAACCCTGTACCCAATACTCGAGGTACAGTCTCACTAATACTGTACACAATACTCCAGGTGCGGCATCACCAACCCTGTACACAGTACTCCAGGTACATTCTCACCAACCCTGTACACAACACTCCAGGTACAGTCTCACCAACCCTACACAATTCTCCAGGTACAGCCTCACCAACACTTTACACAATACTCCAGGTACAGCCTCACCAACCCTGTACACAATACTCCACGCACAGTCTCACCTATCCTGTACACAATACTCCAGGTACAGTCTCACCACCTCTGTACACAATACTACAGGTACAGTCTCACAAACACTGTGCACAATTCCCCTGGTACAGTCTCACCAATCCTGAACACCAACCCTGTACACAATACTCCAGGTACAGCCTCACCAACCCTGTACACAACACTCCAGGTACAGCCACACCAACACTGTACAAGTGTACTCCAGGTACAGCCTCACCAACGTTGTACACAATACTCCAGGCACAGTCTCACCAACCCTGAACGCAATTCTCCAGGTACAGCCTCAGCAACGCTGTACATAATACGCCAGTAACAGCCTCACCAACCCTGTACACAATAGTCTGGGCACAGTCTCAACAACGCTGTACACAATACTCCAGGTACAGCCTCACCAACCCTGTACAGTGTACTCCAGGAACAGGCTCACCAACCCTGTACACAATACTCCAGGCACAGTCTCACCAACCCTGCACACAATACTCCAGGTACAGCCTCACCAACCCTGTACATAATACTCCAGGTACAGCCTCAACAACCCTGTACATAATAGTCTGGGCACAGTCTCAACCACCCTGTACACAATACTCCAGTTACAGTCTGACCAACCCTGTACACAATACTCCAGGTAGAGCCTCACCAACCCTGTACACAATATTCGACGCACTGTCTCACCAGCCCTGTACACAGTACTCCAGGTACAGGCTCACCAACCCTGTACGCAATACTCCAGTTACAATGTCATCAACCCTGTACACAATACACTAGGTTCAGTCACACCAAACCTGTACACAATACTCCAGATGCAGTCTCACCAATCCTGTACACAATACTCCAGGTACAGCCTCAACAACCATGTACACAATACTCCAGGCACAATCTCACTAACCCTGTACACAATACATCAGGTACAGTCACATCAAACCTGTACACAATACTCCAGATGCAGTCTTACCAACCCTGTACACAATACTCCAGGTA
>NW_025178702.1:0-2210 GCF_004010195.1 Chiloscyllium plagiosum | reverse complement strand
TCAGAGTTGCATTCGATCCGCCATTCATCAGCCTTACTGATCATTCCATTCATTTCTTCCCAAGACTGTCCTCACTACCAGCCAACCAGTCAATAACTCTATACAGCACAGACTTGCTTATCATCCTCCCCACGCACCAACCCCTAGAAATTCACATCTACATCATTTATGAATACCACAAATAAGAAGACATTGAACTGATCTCTGTGGTACACCACCTGACACTGATCTACAGTCACATAAACAGCATTCTACAACCAACCTCTGTCGCCTGTCAAGAAGACAATTTTCTTTCAAACTTTCGAAATTACCCTTGATACCATGAGAGTTTACTTTCTTTGTCAGTTTCCCATGTGGGATTTTGTCAAAGACCATGATGAAGAAAACCAATATAAAATACCTCATCAAAGAAAGAATAATTGAAATTCATTCGGCATGGCTTCTTTCTGATAAAGTCGTGCGGACTAGGCCTGCTCAAAACATCCCTCTCGAAATTGAAATCAATTTTTCTACCTCCCTATTTTCTTCAATAGTTTCCTTAACACTGATCTGATACTCATCGATCCTTAATTCCCAGGTCTTTCTCCACCACCCTTGCAGTAAAGTGAATCATAATAGCTGCTCAACAGTCCTCTGGCTCCTCCCATGTGGCCAGTTTCGATTAAACATTTGGATCAGGGCCTTTCCTCCCTTTTCTCCCACAGCCAAACCATAAATACCTGCTTGCATTTCTCTCAATTTGCGGAAGAGCTTCATAGTACATCTTCTCAAATTCTGTACCTGCCTCCTCCTTCTCCCAAGGGAAACAGATGTGAAGCTCTGATGTAACAAACCATGAATGTTCTCCAGCTTCACGCACAGATTGCCCCTTGGTTTCTAATGGGCACTACTTATTCACTGTTTGTTCTGTTCTGCTCGATATCCATGTAGATTATCTTGAGATTCTCCCTAATCATGCCGACCAGCAACTCTCCTTGCCCCTGTGTTAGTCAGTCCCTTTTGTGTGAATTTTCTAAATTTTACTGGGATCACCTCTCATTCCTTGAAACACTGGACATCATGGGTCAAGTTTCCTGCTTTTCCAGAATGCACAGGGCAAAAAAAAACAATTTTGATTCCTAATGCATTCAATATGTCTATAATTGCTTCGTACGAAATTCTGCTATGACATACAATTAGTTTGATAGACATAGCCATGCTCAATCAAGCCGTATTTTCTAACACTACCGTTACTGGTATGAATGTTTTTTTGGTCTTTAGTTCCAAAATCCCATGGTCACTTGGCATTCCTGGGCGATTTTCTGGATCTTTGTCCACGAAGACCGACAAAAAAGTAACTGTTTCGTTGAACTGTACTGTCTCTGTGTTCTACAATAAATCTTCCTGACCCCACACTCACCGTTCCAGAATTCAACTGGCTTGTATTTTCCTTTCAAACATCGGTAGAAACATTTTGACAGTCTTTATGCTTCTAAATACGTTGCAATCTTGGTCTCTTTCTGATGACTTTATCCGTTTCTTGGTCCTCTTTGCACTGTCCTTGATGTCACTGAATCCATAGATTACCATGTTTATCAAAGATGATTCCTTTGATGTAATATCGTCTTTAACTTCTGTTAACTATCGTTGCGTCACGTTTCCCTTTTGCTATTTGCACCTTGGAGGGATAAAATGTATACTATTCACCTTACAGTCTTTGTGCAAATAATAGACATTGTCTGTTCTTCCGTAACGTCTTTTTCACCATCTTTTCAAATTCACTGGTCAACTTGTCCCCATACCTTCATTGCTTGCATGATTCAGCTTTATAAACATAATTTCAAACATCATTTTTAAAAATCAATGTATTAGGATTCATATTCCCAAAATATCCTTTTCAGCAAGTTTTTCAGTTAACTCTTCTGATCATGCAATACCAATTCCAAAGCAAACTCATCTCTAGCTCAGTGCTCAACATACCATTAAAGCAAACCATCTCACATACGATCTTGAAATGCATTTTCCCTGCGTAAGCATTCACTTCTGTTAACATTTTTAGATGTAAACCTAATTTGTCCTTCAACTGGAATTATACTGCAGTACCCAAAAGTTGTAAAACTGACTTCCTGTTTTAAAAAAATGCCGAACATTCATCTTGCAGTTTTCATTCTGATATGTAACTCCCATCAACGATTGCCTCTCGTTGATGTTGCTAAGCTCAATCCTACTAG
>NW_025178701.1:873-2210 GCF_004010195.1 Chiloscyllium plagiosum | reverse complement strand
CTGAGTTACACGTGACAATAAATCAGATCAATTAATCCTGGGTAAAGTATGGACTTTCTCACCCTATCAATGTGTCTTTTGGAAATATGTGATCGCTGCCACTCCTCATGTTTTAGCATTGCCATCTCTTCGTCTCATACAGCTCCACAGTATAAACCACAATGTCTTCACTCTATCCTCATGTTACCATCACCTATATCTGGGGTAAGGAGATGATTCCTTACATGGGAGATCAAATCGGTAGAGAGTGCCCCAAATACTCTCTCAGGAAATCTACAACATCAGGAAGATGGCTTTACTATGTATTCGAATCATCTTACAATGAAGGACAGCATACCATCGACTGCATCCATTACTGACACAGGGTTTGATTCGGACCGGTCAGCATAGACTTGTGAGTGGGATAAAATGCTTGCCCAATTTGTTAGAGTTCTTTGTTGTAGTGACCAAGAAGGTTGGCGAGGGCAGAGTGGTAGACGTAGTCTCAATGGATTTCAGTACGGCCTTTGATAAGGTTCCACATGGCAGGCTGCTCTGGAAGGTTCCATCACGTGGAATGCTGGGGGAACTGGCCAATTGGATACACAGTTGGCTTGATAGTGGGAAGCAGAGGGTTGAGTGGAAGGATGCTTGTCAGACTGGAGGCTGGGTCCATAGCTGTTTGTTATCCATGATTGGGTTGAGAATGTACAAGGCATGGTTAGTAAGTTTGCTGGTGACACTACAATAAGTGGTAGCGTGATCAGTGAGGAAGTTTATCAGAAATTGCAGCATATCCTTAATCAAGTGGGGAAGTGGGCCGTAAAATGGCAAATGGAAATTAATGTAGATGTGTGAGGTCTTGTATTTTGGAAACTCAAATTAAGGTAGGAGTTTCATAGTGAATGGGAGAGCCTTAAGGGGTGTAGTGGGCAGAGAGACCTTGGCGTTCAGGTGCATGGTTCTCTGAGAGTGGAGTCACATGTAGACAGGGCAGTGCAGAAGGGTTTTGACACACTGGCCTTCATCAAGCAGGACATTGAGTAGAGATGTTGGGAATTAATGTTGCAGTTACACAGGTAAGGCCGCACTTGGAGTATTGTGTTCAGTTTTAGTCACGTTGTTTTAAGGAGGGTGTTATGAAATGAGAAAAAGTGCAGACGAAATTTACGAAGACGTTGCCAGGATTCAATGGTCTGAGTTATAGGGAGAGGTTGAACAAGCTAGGACCTTTTATTTATCGTGTAGGAGTTTGGGGGAGGGGACCGTATAGAGCTGTATACGATCGTGAGGGTTTATGGATAGGGTGAATGATCTCAGTCTTTTTCCAAGGTTTAGAGAATCGAGGACGAGAGGGG
>NW_025178701.1:0-850 GCF_004010195.1 Chiloscyllium plagiosum | reverse complement strand
AAATACAAGCCCCTCTTTTCTTAACTACTTACTATCTGATTCCAACTCTGTAAAAATATGCTGTTCTACCAACCCACATATGAAACGTTACAATCTCAAGACCACACAGTCTCTATCTTCCCCGCTGTGTTCACTCTTCCAGCTGCTGATTTCCCTGGATCATTTTTTTTTACTGTAAGTAGGTTTGACATGAACATGTAACTTTGATAGAAAGTGTTTGAGATGACCAGTTAACACTCCTGCTCTACAGCAGTTACTCTGCTGTTGGATGGCAGTGACTCTCTGTCTCGTGTTCAAAATGCTGGGTTTATGTACTCCCCATGATATAATAATTCTTATAATTTGATTGCTATCCAGGTATCCAAACAATAATATTCGAATTCCGTTGGCTTCTGGTATTCTGAGCGTTATTTAAAATCCTTGGTTATATTTGAATTGGTGTCAAAACAGCCATTTCTTACCTAATTGTTACATGTGGAACAGTGTGACCTTTAGCTGGCATCTGTGGCTGTACTTTCTATTCAGCAAAACCCGTTCTGTCTTAAAATGACCATACATGCTTTCAGCTTCATAACACCTCCCCCCTTCAGAAAAAAATGAATCATCAGAATGAAAAGATAACATCATTTATTTTCCTCTAATTCTTAATCCCATTATTATGAAATACAAAAGTATTAATCTCTGTTATGCCCTTCATACTAATTCTGCACAGATATATACAATCTTATCTACGCTTAGTCCTTTAAATCCTCGATAACACATCTGCCATCACATATTTAGGACCCACAGCAGATACATTTTGTAAGTTTAAAGTCGATAAGATAAGACTCCAATGACATAGTCTCATATT
>NW_025178700.1:0-2210 GCF_004010195.1 Chiloscyllium plagiosum | reverse complement strand
GATACACAGCTCTGAGCATAAAATACCAGAAAACGTTCTTTAAACAGCTCAGCACAGTCAATGTTCCTAGAACCACAGCTGCCGTTTTCTCATTGCAGTATTTATGTTTCAGCTCATGGCAACAGATGGCCACAAACCGATCAAAGGTGAAAGTGACAGTGTACCAGACAGAACAGTCAGTGGCCGCATGAAGCAGGACGGCGTGAATATTACACACGGGGACGGAGTACAGGAAATAAAACTGTTCCCGATAAACAATGGGAATGTGTCTCAATATCAGGTCGAGGATAATGACCAGTAGATCTGCCACTGCCATGGCTCCCAGGTAACGTCTGACACATGGAGACAATCCACAATCTTTGCAAAGCAGGACGTAGATCGTCACGACGTTAACTGTTAGGAAGGACAACAAACACATTATACATCATCCTGGAGGCAAATTGGCCAGTTTTATTGAGGAGCCAGTGAGGTTTTCAAACGTATCATTGTGTTCAGATATGATTAAACTAATTGGAGCTGAAATAACAAACGACAAGTTTTGAATTAATGAGAAAAACGTCATGAAAGCGCAGAAAACCACCCACCAAAAACACACAGAGAGGCAGCCAGAAGGACAGATGGTTCCTACAAGATTTCCATACACTCGATCACTCGACATCAAATATCGGTTAGTCCTTTACAGTTCCCAGTACAGAGGGTAAACGCTTTGCTGTCCTGAATGATTCCCTCCCAATTTCTTGAAGACAAATGGAAGTTGGAAATTCTCTCTTTTCGTCTCAATTGTGATCGATCCTGTGTTTTGAAGAAATGTTAACGTCGGTAAAACGTATTCACCCTTTTGACTGCCTGATGGGACTTTGGAACAGTGTCTCGTTCTCCATTCAACTGGATTTTTTCCCTCGGCATCTTACCTTTTGCTTAATTCGCTGACATCCGGCCTTTCACAAAGAATGTCAGAGATAGAATGTTCTGGTGAAATGCATTTGTGTAACGTTGAGTTCAGAATATTCCAGAATTGTCAGTTAGGTACAGAATGTTTCAGGGAATGTCAGTCACAGAACTTTGTTCTGGGAATGTCAGTTTTAAAATGTTGTGTATAGAATCTTCCAGTGAATGTCAGTTATATCATGTTCTGGAGAATGATGTATAGAACTTTTCACGGAATGTTGGTTACACAACGTTTTGGAGTCATAAATACCTACATCACAAAGGCCCTTCTGTCCATTGGGTTTGGTGAGACCCACTCATCCTCACCGTAAGAATGTGTCGCCAAACTCAACTCAACTGGCACTTTGCAACAAAAACAATATGATTAAGATGATATCTCAATCATTTAATGTAAGTTGCTCTTTAATGATCACACCGATGCCAACCCTTATTCTGAGATCTCCCCCAATTCTTTTTTAGTTCTGCCGAACACTCCCAATTTCAGTGCTCAATATCTCTGACTCTGTCGCCATGTCTCTCTCATGAAAGTAAATCATATCAATTTACTTCAATGTGAGCTGTGAATACGTCAGTCTGTATCGAGAAGACGAAACACATTTAGACAGAGTGCGTTTCATTCAGTTTTTATCCCATTATTCCCTGTTCCACTGCCATGTTTATTCTTCATATTGACCCGTTCACGAATCAACCTGACACCATCATACCCACAAAATCAATGCAGACACATCACCATCCCGGGTTATACGATGTCCCAGCGGCATGACAGACCAAGCAGTGATTGGGGCACCGTGGGATACAGTTAGGGAATGACTTAGCATGGATTTCCCCAAAATTGATTCCAGATCCTGGAAACCTCACGGGAGTAAGTCAAATACGATCAAGCAAATCTCCAAGTGATGCAGATCCACTGCCCTCCACACCACCCTTTGGTGATAACTCAGTTCCTCTCGATGTTGAAAACAAATCGGAGGAAGAACTGATGGTGACTAGAACACAGAATGTACTCTGGGTGTGGAACTTCAATGTCCAACGCCAAAAGTGCCTCCACTGACGGAGCCGGGTGTGACCTCAAACATACAGCAGCCAGACTGTGGGAAATGATGGGAGAATCAAGATGACGGAAATATTGTCACCAGTTTGTCACAGGTGCATCTGTCCCTAAAAAAATCTGTCGGAGCAGCCAGCACACAGTCCAGGCGGAGGACACGTCTCACTCTCGTATTCAAGATATTGCCCACTGTGTAATGAGACACCAGCTCCTG